>NW_015622996.1:0-192384 GCF_000320785.1 Rhodotorula toruloides NP11 | reverse complement strand
GCCCCCCGCCGCAACGGCGGGCGCCGGCGTCAAGGAAATGCGAGGACGTGGAGAAGGGAGGAGCAGGAGGGAGGCGAGTGAGGCGACTTTGGGCGACCCTGTAGGGAGGCTTGAAGAGGCAGCACTCCCTATGTAGTATATCCTGGCAGTCGCGGCTAGCTTT
Organism: Rhodotorula toruloides NP11; assembly: GCF_000320785.1. Taxonomy (NCBI): domain Eukaryota; kingdom Fungi; phylum Basidiomycota; class Microbotryomycetes; order Sporidiobolales; family Sporidiobolaceae; genus Rhodotorula; species Rhodotorula toruloides. The sequence continues at coordinate 192,221 of NW_015622996.1, read as the reverse complement.
CGGCGGCCTGAGGAGAAGAGGGACGGGAGCAAGAGAGAGGACAGCGCAACAGCGCCCTTCCCGGCAGCAAGGCGACGGAGACTGTCCGGTGGAAGCCCAACTCTGCATGAATGCAACGCCCGCAAGGCGCCCAAGGACGTGGAGAAGCGGACGGAACTCGACGTAACCGCAAAAGTGGCTTCTTGGAGGCGGGACGAGGATATCGTCGCCTTACATCGCCACCTTCAGCGCTACCGTACTTGTGACCAGTCTATCCAGCACCTGCGACGCCTCTTGTGACCCTGGTTTTAAGTTCCTGACGGCCAAGTCCTGGGTGAGCTTGTAAACCTGCTCGATGAAGCGCGAAAAGTCAGCTCTCCCACGCAAGCGGTCCTGGCGGGCAACGCACCTTCCTCAACGCCTTCTCGTCCGTCCCGCCGTCAGGTAATCGACCCAGCTCGTCCAGGCTCCGCAACTCGCCCTCAACTATCGCCTCCATTCTTCGCAGGACCTCTCCGTTCGCCTGTCTCGCTTCGTCTTCTTCTGATAGCAGCGGCGCGATGTGTACGAGAGCGAGGTGAGACGTGGAAGGCGACAGGCCAAAGTGTTTGAGCGAGTCGGAGATCTGCGAAGAGGAGGATCAGTTGGTGAAGAAGGTGAGGAAGGGCAGGAGACACGAGAACGCACGTTGTTGCCCGGCTCTAGCATCCACAATACTTCCGAATGCAGCGTCTTCGTCTTCAATGCACCGTCTGCTCGAGCGAGAACAGCCTGCTGGACTGCCGTGAGGAGGTGAAGTCGAGAGGTGAGCTGGCGTGGACAGGGAGGTCAGCCTGGCTTCTCCGCACGTCTGAGCCTTACAGGAGATGTACTGACCATCTTGGCATCCACGAAAGCAAAGTCCACCGCCGCCCTCTCCCGCTCTCCCTCCTCATCAGCTGGAAGTTGCGATGCAGCGACGAGCCGGTGACGGAGTTGTGCGGCGTTGCGGACAGACCAGACGGCAATGTGGACAGTCTGGCCAGCGTGTGGCAGCGGGTAAGACTCCATAATAGCGAGGACGAACGAGTGTGAGGAGGAGAAGCGGAGCGAGGCAGTGCAAGCGTGCAAGAACCCTCTCAAGCCTGTGTGCTCGTCTCTGAACGTCGAAGAGCGACAAGCAAGCTCTTCAAAAACGATCACCTCAAGCAAATCGCCTACGCCTCCTCCTTGACACTCCCCCTCCTGGCCTTCTTCTCCAAACTCCGCATCTCCCTTTCAAACTCGTCATCGTCGTCCTCCGCATAACTCTTGACTCGGCTCTTGGCGCGCGAGGAGCCTCGCCTGCCGCCCCCGAGGGCGCGGTAGGCTGGTTCGGGGGATCCGGCGAGCGAGGAAGGGCCGGGCGAGGGAGAGGCGCCGGCGGGTGTGGAGATGGCGGTTGAGGACTTGGAGCGCGCTCCGCCTGCATCAGAAGGTCTGTCAGATGTACTTTGCCTTGGCTGTAACAGGAAACAAGCAAGAGTGAAGACTCGAAAGACTGGGGCGCACATCGCTTGACAGGCGCCGCCTTCCCCGCCGACCCAACCTTCGCCTTCTTCTGCCCCAACGCCTCCTTCGGCGTGCCGCCCCTCTTCGTTCCCGCGAGCCCAGCCGCACCAGGCGTACCGAGGTTACTGCCTGTGCGCGAGAGGGCTGCGGAGTCTTCTTCGGGCGGTGGGGAAGCTTGGAGCGCGGGTGAGGGGGCGATGGAGTGCGTGGGCGGGATGTAGAGGATGTGAGTGCGGTGAGGAACGGCGTTGATCTGCGCTCAAGAATCGAGAAGGGTTAGGTTCCGCTCCGCCAGCTCGCCGTAGCCGAGCATGCGACTCGACGTGAACGCACCATCTGCCTCCACCAATCCTCGAGCTTGCTATCCTTCGGCCGTCCATTCCTCGAAGCGCGGAACAAGCAGTCCCTCGCGTAGTCCGTGCAATGCTCGACGACGACATCCACCGGCACCGGCGCCTCAAAGTCCGTCACGGGCTGATACATCGCCCTGTGCTTGCCCTTGGCCGAGTGAGGCGGGAATCGCTCGGCGGGGAAGATGAAGAAGGAGAGGAGGACGTCTTGACGCCCTGGAATGGCGGGCATGCCGGGCGGTGGAGGGAGAGCCGTGTAGAGGTAGTGCGCCGGGATGAGGTACTGCTCGCCCGGGACCTCGTGGAACTCGACGACGAGACTTGGGTGCGCGGGTGCGGGAGGAGAGCCGTTCGAGTTGCCTGCTGCTGGTTGGGCGGGTGCAGCTGCAGCAGCGGTCGCCGCCTCGTCCTCCTGCCTCAGCTGCTCGATCAACCTCGCGAGTCCGCTCAACTCGTCCGACGAAGCCTGTCCCGAAGCCGCCTTGCGCAAGATGTCCGCCAGTGCCGGGTCCGTCTGCGACGCAGCGTTCAGGCGGGCGATGAGCGCAGGCGTGATCGCAGCCGGGTTGAGCGTCGCCTGCTGCATCGTCGGAGTTGACGCAGACGACGGTGACCAGTCGCAGAGGTACAGCTTGGTCTCGAAGAAGGCGTGCGGGCCGACCGAGACGGTCGAGGTTGCGAAGTGCTTGAGCGAGTGAGGGGTCTGCGACGGTGAAGGGGACTGGGCACGCCCAGTCGCGCTGCGGAAGAGGGTGAAGGTGTCGCGGAGGAGGGTTTGGCGGCTTTGGTGGAGCGAGTCGACAATCGAGAGGGCTGGAGGGGGAGGAGGGAGTGGAAGGGTATACGGCGGCGCAGCCATCATCTGCGGCTGGTCAAGGGCATCAGAACTGTCTCCTGGACGTCTCCAAAGTGCCTGCTAGCCTCGCGAGCGCTTCTTGCATCCCCGAGTCCACCTCCTCCCTTGGACTGATGAGGAACTGGCGGCGCCGCAACAGCACGGTGGACCGTCAAAGTGCGCAAGTAGGTCCTCTATAATCTGCCTGGAGCCCTGAAGTCCTCGCCAGACCCCCGCTGCCCCTGCACCATCGTCCAGCCCGCCCTCGACGTCCCCGTCCTCCTCGTGCGGGTTTAGCACGCCCCCGCGCTCTGTTCATCGCCGTTCAAAGCCAGCCATAAATCGTAGACCCACCGGCTGAGCCATCGCAGTCACACAGTTCTCCAGCTGCGAGTCTGAGCGAGTCGAAGCGAGTGGGAGAGCGAGAGAACCAATCTTCGCACGTGCAGCGAATTGCCCGTTGCGACGCCTCGCAACCATCGTCTGTTTCCCTCCCTCCCACTCTCCCTCTGAGCTTGCCACCTGCATTGAACTGTCTGCAATGGCTGCAGGCGACTGGGCAAAGGTCGGGCTAGGCGTGCGTCCAACTCCCGCGTCCTCGCGTGCCCTCGTCGCTGACGTCCTCCTCGCCACACGACATCGCAGTTCGCACCCTCGCCCGCATCGTCCTCCTCGTCCCGCACAGCCTCGAAACCATCGCAGAGCAAAGCAGCGACGCGCCGACCCCCGCCAGCCAGCGCTGCACGCGCGAGCCAGCGGCGCCTGCTCCCTCTCTCCAAGGCTGCACTCGTCACGCCTCGCGACTCTCCTGCTTCGACTTCCAGCCAGTCTAGATCGAAGCAGTCTAAGCTGATTTTTGGTGGAAGCGCGGCGAGCGGGAGTCGGAGGAAGGCGCTTGCGGAGAAGGGTACCAACGGGGCGGACGAGTCGCTCAGCGGGCGTGCGAAGGGGAAGGGCAAGGCTCGCGCTCGAGACGACGACGACGGAGATGAGGATGAAGAGGACATGCAGGAGAGGGAGAAGGAAGAGAAGCCCGGTTTCCTCCGCCGCTTCATCTTCGGCGCCGGACGAACCAAATCCACTCCTGCCGCCGCCTCCCGCTCAACTCCTTCTCTCGGCCGCACCATCCTCCGACCATCTCAGCCTCGCCACGGCACAACAATCGAGTTCGACCATTCACAGCCTGCCGACCAGTCGTGGGAAGACGAGTTGGCCGGCGAGGAGGACAGGCGGAAGAGGCGGAGGACGGAGGAGAAGGCGCGGTGGGGAGGGCTGGAGATGTGCGATGAGGAGGTGCATGGTGGGTTTGGGATGGGTTCGCAAGGCGGCGAGGTGGTCGGCAGTACGAGCGGGAGGAGGAGCGGCCGCCGGCTCGAGGCGGACGTAGGCAGCGGATCTTCCTCGGCGCGCAGGACGCGGCGTACAAGCGAGCAGTACGAACAAGACGTCACGCTTGCCGTCGACGACGAGGCAGAGTCGTCAGCCGAACCCTCGACACTTGACTCGTCCGCCTCTCCCGCCGACCTCGACACTCGCGCACCCTCCGCCCCGCTCTACTCGACCGTTCGCTCCCACGCCCGTGGCGTATCTGTCGAAGCATCTCCCTCGACTGCCTCATCGACCTCGAGCACGGCCGATACCCTCCAAGCGCAACTCGTTCCTCACGCGCCGGTGAAGCGCAAGCCGATCGTCCTCGTTCCGGACTCAGACCCACCTAGTGGTGCTGAAGACCATGATGAGCTTTCCGAGAACGAGGCGGAGGAAGACGAGCGGGAGCTGGACGAGCTGGTCGAGAGATTGGGAGGGAAGGGCGCAGCAGTGGACGACTCCGGCTTTGCGGAGGGCGAGCAGTTCGGCCAAGAGGACGACCAGATGGTCAATCTGCAGGCGGACGAGGAGGAGAAGCCGGCTGCGACGATGCTCGCCGCCATCGACTTAACCACCGCCTCGTCCTCGCCAATCCCCGTTCGTCGCCCCTCCGCTCGCGCGTCTTCATCGGACAACTCATCGACCTCGCCGTCGAGCGAAGACGACGTCAAGCCATTTGGCGTTGGTTCGAGAAGCAACTCGAGCGCTGGAGCGACAGGCAAACCGCTTGGCCCTTCCGACTCGGCCTTACTCATGCCGCCTCCCGTCGCGCGCTTCAAGCGTCTCAGACGAGGCGCGCCTTCGTCACGCGAGTCTCAGAACGGATCGGACTCGCCGGAGCAGGAGTCGCAAATCAAGCCGTCGAAGAAGCGTCCTCGCGTCTTGGTCGAAGAGACGCAACCTGGCTTCGAGTACCCCCGGTCGACGACCGTCACCCACGAGTCTCTCCCGCTTGACAACCTCTGCGAAGACACGCAGTACCCCGACTACGCCCCGCTGCCCCTTCCACACCCCGACGCCGACTTCTCCCCCGCCAAACTCGACCTCGAAACTCCCCTTCCGCTCCCAACTCCTCGGCACCTCTCTTCGCCCATCCGGCCACTCACGACGCCCGGCGCATCGTCGTGGAAAGACCGTGTCGATGTCGCTTGGGTCGGTGCGCGCCCGCTTTCCCCGAGCGCACCGCGCCAGTCCAGGCTGGGCGAGTTCTTCGCGCGTCAGGGCGGTGGCGAGGACGACGAGGTTGTGCAGGATTCGCAGATGGGTGGGGTAGAGGACGAGGGGGAGATGCGGGCGTTGGAGAGGGCGTTGGTCGAGACGAGGGAGCGGATGAAGTGGTGGAGTGCGTCGAGGAGTCGCAGCGCTACGCCGGCGGAGGCTCGAACCGCTCAGCCCGACCAGGTCGACGAGATTGGCGATCCGGACGAGGAGCAGCTTGACCAAGTCCCAGACTCGGACCCCGAAGACGACGCTTCCTGCCTTCCACTCGACGCGGCGCGTTCCGCCTCTCCTTCCGCCATCGCCCCGCTCCCTTCCTCGCCTCATGCCGCGCGACAGGGCACGGCAAGCCCGCTCGGCACGCCTGTCAAGGCGAGGTTTCCGCGGTACTCGCCCGGGAAGATGCGGAGTGCGGTTGAGCGCTGGGAGGAGCGGGAGAAGAGGTCTGTGTCGGTCGAAGCCGGGGTGCAGCGTGTCGGTGGGACGAAGCAGGACGAGCAGCAGAAGGCTGAAGGCGAGGGCGAGACGCAGTGGGAGAGCTACTGGTCTTACCCCTCTTCCTCGCCCGACCCGCTCCTCCTCACCTCGACTTCCGCCGCTCGTGCCGCCGGCTCCTCGACTCGCCCTCGCTCGCCTCTTCCCGCCGTCCAGCTCATGCCGCACCAGCGCGCGCTAATTGACGAGATCCTCGCCGAGAAGAAGAAGCGCAGGGCCGAGCGAGGCGCCTCGTCGAAGCCCAGGGTCAGGAAGGGTGACGGCGAAGACGAGTTCGTGTTGAGCGACGACGAGGACGACGTCCCCGAAGGGTACAGGAAGAACGAGAAGGGCGAGTTGGAGCGGATTGATGCGGACAGGTTCAATGTCGACGCGATGATGGGCCCCGTGGACGATAAAGAGGACTGGGGGGACACGCTGACGGGGTGGTAGAGCTTGTGAGCCTGTACATACATAGAGTAGTCTCGCCTTTCCTTTCGCTTGTCGTATCCCTTCATGCAATTCGTTCGCAACCGCTTATGTTCGAGCCACTCTCGCGTTCAATTGGGTCTGTGAGACGACGCGAACGAGCGTAGGAATACAACACGCAAAGATGGGCGAGACGACATGCGCGGAGACAGGACAGGCGGGCGGATGAGATCAAGCTGCGAGGAGAACGCAGGTCAGCGAGAGCTCTGATGTCGCCCATGCATGATCAGAACGCGCCCATGAGATCGAAGTCGTCGAGCTCGTCCTGCAAAGCGAAGAACCAGTCAGTACCGGCGAGAAGCGGACGCGAGACTCGCAACTCACATTGTACTTCTGGACGTGGCGCTTGATCTTGGACGTGTCGACCCAGGTGACAAAGTCCTCCATGTTGCGTGTGACGAGGAAGGCCGGGTCGGTGATCGTATCGGGTCCAACACGGACATGGCCTTGCTCGATGTAGGTGACGGCCTGCGAAGCGGAGAAGTCAGCCCGCCAGTTTCGAGATCGCAGAGCGACGGAAGCGCACCATCTTGACTGTCTCTGCCATCTTCAGCCGAACCATGACCACCGCCAGCCGTCTTCGGCACATTGCGCCGACCGTGACCTTTCCTTCCCGCTTTCCCTGTCCCTCGACCTCCTTCTCCTTGCCCTTGAAGCCCTTGACGACTGGCGCATCCGAACCTTCGATGTCGCTCATCTTGGCGCCTCGGTCGAGGATGCCCATGTCGTACAGCTTGGAGAGGAGGATGTCTTCGTACTTGGTGCGGAACGGGTCGGCGGGTGGGAGGCGGGAGAGCAGGTGAGAGAGCCGGCGGACTTGTCCACAGATCTTGTTGTAGGTGTGATAGTCTTCGCTGCGAATGGAAGACGAATACCGTCAGTTGGTCTGTTGGAAGGATGTCAAGGAGGTGGGGAGGAGCGACTCCTCGCCAACAACGCCTGGCGCCCGCACGACTCGCTCGATGGCGTCGAAGAGAGTATACGCACCGATTCTGTACGTGGTACCGCCGCATGACAGCGATCTCGCGGTGTCCGGCATCGCTCTTCCACTGGAGGAAGTCGACCTTGCGCAGGAGCTTCTGCTCGTGGTGCTTGAGTTGGCGCATGGCTGAGTGTGTTCAGGCAAGTCTGTCGAGCAGTCCTAGCGTGTCTAAACGGGCGCAGAAGCGAGAGCAAGTGAACAGTGGCTGTCGACCTCGAGCTCGACCAGGCCAACACAGGTCTACCTCCTGCGCATCACTCGACTGCACAACCACACCGCTGTGGAGTGCTGACAACACGCTCACGAGACTTGCGGTGATCAGCAATACCCTCCCGTCCTTGCTCCCCACTTCGAGCGCGCCTTCACCGTCCACCGCTCTCTTCGAAAACTTTCCGCCTCGACAGACCTAGTCTCGCCAGCTGAGACTGCGCGACTCCCTTTACTGCTACTGGATAGAGGATAGAGGGCATGGTGGGCATCTGAGGGGCGAAGCGGGACTCGGGGGAAGACTTCCTCCATCGACGACGACGCACACGCACGAGCAGCAGCAAAGATGATCAACCTATTACATTCAAGCTCAACAATCAGAAGGGACTCTTCAATCCCGCACGATGTTGACCACCATTCTGCAATCCTGAGCGCTGCTCGCGCGTGTTTGTGCCGTCGTCGTCCGAGGAGGAGGTTGGGCCAGGTCGCGTTGTGGCGCTCGGTCGCCTTGCGACAAAGCCTCGGGCTCTATTTTCTTGCTATTGGAGCGAGATGCAGACGATACATGGCTAAGGCTACAGAGGGTTGCACCTCATTTCCGCCTCGTCCCCGTTCACTAGTCAAACCGCTCATGGCTCCGCTGGCTTCTCAGGCTGCCGTCCCACGAGTCCGTCCTCGCCCTGATGCTTGTGCCCTCTCCGCCGCCCAGCTCCGTGTGCACCGCACTACTCGTCCCTTCTCCCATCGACGACGCCGGCCGCTCAAGCATCTCGAGCACGACATGGAGGTTGTCGACCTCCGGCGGGTCCCGTCCAGCGATATGCGACGCCCCGAAGCCGTACCAAGCGTTGTCGAGCGCCGCATCGAGATCGTACTCGTCGTCGAGGTACTCGGTCTCGGGCAGTCCGAAGTCGACCGCTGCATGCTGCTGCGGCACCTCGAGGAACGCAGTGCCGCCCTTGCGCTCTTCCATGACAGGCGTGTGGGCGTTTGACCAGCTGGATCCGGGGTACTTGGGCGGCTCATCCATGCGCGAATCGACGTGCGAAGCTGCGCCGCCGTCCGCGCGCGACTGCTTCGTGTTGAGGGATGTTGCGCGCGAGGGATCCGTGATCGAGATTGCGGGAGGGAAGGGCAAGAAGGGGAGGTAGCGACGCAGGTGCTGGACGGTGGGCGAACTGCCGTCGAGCGAGCGGAAGAGGATGAGGAGTGCAACGACGGTCGAGAGGATGCCGTTGAGCCAGCATGCGACGAGGAGCTGGACTTGGAACTGTGGGTGCGAGGGATGAGCACGCTGGACTAGTGAGAAGCCAGGGACGGGCTCACCTGGGCCGAGTTGGTCATGAGCGAGAGCGGCGAGACGCCGAGCCAGAACGCCATGGCGGCGTTGACGAGCAACTGTGGGAGGACTCGGTCAACTGAGCAAGCGAACTGGCCACTGGAGGCGGAACGAACCATGAGACCGATCGCGCAAGCGGAATAAAACCGGTTGTTCCTCGCCCAAGCCAACAACGTCCACTGTCGCTTGACGCCCGCGAAGAACTCGTCGTCAAGCGGGTCAACTGGTGATTTCTCGGGCTTCGTCTCCGGCAGTTGCGCGCTCTTGCTCGTCGTGCCACGGCGGAAGTTTGTCAAGGGCGAGCGCGGACGGAGGCGAGGCATCTTGCCCTGTGCGCGGAGCTTCTTGATCGTTGCTGAGAGATGGCGGATCTCGAGCGAGGCGCCGGTTGTGTAGACCTACGGGCGACAGGTCAGCCGCGAGACAAGGAGGCGAAGAGGAGAGAGAGGGACTCACGGCAAAAGTGACGAGGAGCGTGAAGGCGATGTACAAGTAGCCGATCCGCACATACTTCGAGTAATCGCGCATCTCCGCACCGAACTTCTCACCCAGCGTGAAGAAGTTGAGGAGGTTGCCGATGTCGAGGCCTTTCGCAGGCGTCCACGACTGGTCATACACCTTGAGCTGCGAAACGATCGACATGGCGTCGCGGTAGCCGTTGTTGAAGGAGTGTGCGGCGATGAACATGATGACGACCACCGGGACGAAGGCGCAGATGGGCAGAAGGAAAGGGAGAGTGAGGGCGACGATGGTCTTCCACCGCGACTCCCGGTAGAAGGCGCCCTTCTTGCGGATGTACCTGCCATTTCAAGTGCTGTGAGCCAGGTTTCTAGGGCGAGCAGGCCAGCAAACGCACCAAGCAGAAATGGTCGCCCATGCTTCGCAGAAGAAGCCGACCCAGAGCGGCGCGATCCATCCCGCTTGAAGACCGAGGTAGTAGCGCGGGAAGCGCTCCCCCTTTGAGATGCGTACGGCGGTGACGATTGAGAGGATGCCGACTGCGAGCGGACGAGCGAGCGAGTTTTAGGGTTGGCTGGGGGATAGCAAGCCGCTGAACGCACGAGCTGCATAGGCCAGGGCGCAAATGCCGTAAATCGTCGAGATGTTTGGAATCACGATCGTCTTGTCCACGCGGTGGAAGAGCCAGAAGCGTCCTTGCTGGAGTCGGAGGACGAGACTCGCGAGAACGATAATGATGGACCTGCCACGCGAAGGGATGGTCAGCGTCGCACTCATACAGCTGGTTCGATTGGTACGCACAGGGAGAAGAGGCCGGCAAGGAACCAGAGCATTGCTCGGAAGCCAGGCGTCACGGACGGGTAGAAGATACGAAGGACCGTCTGCTCGAACGCCGGGTACGGCGAGTGGCCCTGCGCGATCTCACCCTCGACACTCTGAAGGACCTGCGTGACCCATGGAGCAATCCATTGCGAGTCGGGTGGTAGGATGGACGTGAGGTTGAGGCCGCTGAGGAAACTGGCAGACATGTCGGCCCTGATTGGATCGCGATCGCTCAAGTCGTCGAGCGGAGGTTGTGCAGAGTTGTGGTCCGCTGTGAAGGCGTCGAGTCGGGACGGGCGTAGGCGGGGTCGACGTTGGTACAGGTCGGTGCGCGAATTAGGTGAAGGAACGGTTGTCGAAGGGAGTCGACCGGCTCGAGACGGCAGGCGCTGCAAGTGGATTGCGCTGGAGCAGCAGGTGAGGAGCAGCAACGGACACCAGACGAGCGGGAGGAGCGGGAAGAGAGAGCGTGTGCAAGGCCAGCGCAACCCTGCCGCGAAGGCTGAATGCCGCAGCGACGTTGCCAGCCTTGGCCAGCCAGCCTGGAGCTGCTCATCGCTTGTACGGATCTGCATAGCGTCCAGACAGCGGGCTTGGCTCCCCAGACACGGCGGAAGGGAGGAGCTGCCAGACGCGGAAGTGGATGGAGGGGGCTGGACGCTTGAGGAGGAGGTCGTCGACACCGGGCTCCTTCGCCGCTTCGCACTTCCGCGACGTACCCTACTCGGCCTTGTTGGATCCCCTGTAGGATCTGCGCTACGTAAAGCAGGGGGAGAAAGGGGAAGGCGGGAGGAAGAACTTGACCTTCCTAATTCCGCAGCAAGCGCTCGTTCGGCTGCTGCTATGCTCCTTCTCTACAGTCCTGCGCGTGCATGACTGCTTGATATAACGCCTGCGTGGCGAGGATTGGGTCGGGTGAAGAGCAGAAGGAGCGTAAGGTGGTACAAGCTTGGCGCACTCCCGTTAAGGGATGCCAGACTGTCGATTTCACAGCTTCGATTCCAGCTGGAGAGCCAGAGTACCGTAAAGCGTCCAGCGGTTCCGCTCCTCCTGCCTCTCCTCCTTGACGAGGCCTTTTGATCCGGACAGCGTCCAATCCCACCGCTTCGTCTGCCCCGTCACGCTTTTCTCCTGCCACTCCGCCATATCAACAGGCGCAAGGCCAGACGCAAGCGCATGTCGCAGGAAAGCCGCGACGGCTGAGCGTCCTGTGTGGAAGCCGGCGGCGAAGTGCACGACGCAGGAAGGTGCCGTACGAAGGATGGCGAGGAGCGACTGAATCAAGGCCCGGTGCAGTTCACGTTCCCAGACGCAGTCGGCGACGAGGATTAGGTCGGGCGAAGGGCAGGCTCTGGGGAAGCATAACATGAGCGGAGACTTGCAGCGAAGAGATCGCCTTCGGGACGCACTCGAGTACCGGTCCAACGCTTGTGCCCCATGTGTGCCCGACGACTTGCACTCGTTGTTGTAGCTGGGGAGAAAGCGCTTGTTGTACAGCTTGTGAAGTGTCGGCAAGCATGGTCGGGTTGTCGTAGTCGGTCAAGACGACCTGACACTCTCCGGGTTAGCTCGTAGTCTCCGGAAGCATCCCAGACATTACACACCTGCTCAGCGCCCATCTGAGCCGCCACGATGCCAGGCAACGCAAGCCCGCAGCCCAACTCGACAATTCGCTTGCCCTTGACGTCGACTTCGCCCGTCGCGAGACGGTCTGCAAGCAGTATCGCAGACGACCACACGTAGCCTGCGTGTAGGGAACGCGTCCGGGGCCGCGGGACTGGCAGGGAGAGTGTGAAGGCTTCGGGCGAACTGAGTGGGGACGAGTACAGGAAGTTCGTGCCAGGGAGGCCGTGCGCGGGCGAGGCGGAGAGGTGGTTCTCGGGATGGTACTCGAGCGTCGTCGTCGTCATGCCAGAGCAGTCAAAGCGAGAGAGGAGGAGGAGAGAGAGAGGGAGTCACGAGCAGTGTGCTCCCCACTTCCCTCGCGAACGCCGTCGAAACAGGCGAGCGGCAACGAAACAACAAGCAAGCGATGCAGGATGCGAGTACAGTGAACGAGAAGCGCTCTGAAACATTCACTCTGCATCCCCGACCTCGCTCCCCCCGACCTCTGCCTCGCCTTCATCCTCCTCGTACTGCTCGCCGTCGCCATTCTCCCGCCTGTGCGTCCATTCGTCGTACTCCTTGAACGCCTTCGCAGACTCGCGCTGTCCAGTCGCCGGATTGACCATTGTGAGCATCGTGCGGCGGACTGCACGGGACAAGGGGTCAGACCTGGCTCTCTTCGTCGAGAATCCGGAGACTCGAAACGTACTGAGCTGGTCGAATGGCCATCCTCCTTCCTCATCCGAGTCGTAGTCCGGGTCGCGGTTCTGCAGCAAGTCGCGCTTGACGTGCAGCCAGGTTGCTGGGACGGCGAAGAGCGTCAGCCAAGGTTCGTCGCTTGATGACATGCAAGCGCCTTTAGACGCACTTGGCAAGCCAGAAGAAACCGGGACGTCGTGATTCCAGTCCTCGTATTGCCAGCCGAGCGGGAGAATGTCTGCGGAGGAGATTTGAGGTCAGTGCCTGCCCTGCTGGTCACGCCGAGACCGCGCGCAGGCACCCTCGAGGAATGCTCAGTGAGGAGTGACACACCTGGTGGTGTCTCCAGCAGCGCTTGCTTGTGCTGCGACTTGGCGAACGACAGCTTGCTGCGTCCGGGACCTCCCACCCTTGCACGCTTCGCGGCGGGCTCACCTGTGTTAGCGAAAGCGAATAGTCAGCATTGCAGCGCATGCACGGGAACAGGCGAAACGCACCAGCCTGCACCGCCTGCTCCTTCTCAGCCTGCTTCTGCAACTTCTCCCTCGCCTCCTCCTCCTTCTTCTGGATCGCCGGCACTGTCTTGACAACACCGTCACGAACAGCCTTCATCTCGCGCGCAAACTGCAACTCGCTCGGCGTGTCGACGTTCTCCTTCTGAGCGGGCGGATCGCGGACGAGCTGGATGGGCGGGCTGAGGATTCGTTTGCCGGGCGTATCGAAGTCATTGATGAAGGTGCGGTTCTCGAGGAAGTGGTGAAGAAGGGTGAGGAAGGCTTGTGCGCGAGGTCGAGCGGGCATGCTATAGATGAGTCGATTAGCGGAAAATCGCCGGCGGCGAGATGGCTAAACTCACTCGGAAGGGAAGAACAGGTCCCAGAGGTCGAAGCCTTCGGGGAAGTACTTCTCCGTGATCCAGCCCGCCTCGTTGAACATGAGGAAGATGAGCTCGATCACGGTTGTCGGCGGACCTCGGGTCAAATCCGGCGAAGCCTGCAAAGCGGATCCGTCAGCCTTTGCTATCTTCCGTGACGGGCGAATGGAAGGCTCACTCGTCGTCGCGCAACCTCCCTGAGCGTTGTCGGCAGGTTGTTATTCTCCCAGTCGAGCACAGCGCCCTTCAGGACGCCCTTGATGCGCGGCGCGTCCGACATCTCTTTCTGCGAGTGTTCCTCGGTCTGCAGCGACGGCACAGGATGGTACGTGCGCAAGGCGGTACGCATGTTTGGGTAGACTGCACGGCCACGGGATCAGCGCGGCAACATCGAAGAGGAGAAGAGGGGAACGTACAGGCGAGGGTGGTGTTGATGCGGCCAATATTGACGAGGAAGCAGATCTTGCAGTAGTTCATGGCGAACGTCTCATTCTTCGACAGCTTGCCGCGGACGTTCTGCGTCGTCTTGTTGCTCGAGAGGATCGCTTCGAGGAACAGCTGGTCAAAGTTGAGGTAGCTGGGTGGGCCCGGCGGAGAGTGCTGCACACGCAGAGAGCCGAACGTCAGCCCAGAAGGAGGTCAGCGAATGTGCCGAGCTGACCTGGTCGACCGGCGCTGTGAAGCTGAAGGTGCGGTCCGCGAATATCTCGTTCAACACCTCCCACTGGATGTCGTACCGCAGCAACGGCTCGGAGTCAAGCTTCTTGATGGCCTGCGTGCAGGGAAGCAATCGTGTGAGAGGGGTGACGGCGCGAGCGGGATTCGAGTACTCGCACCCAGTTGACCTCCTTGTATGATCGCTTCGACCGAGGGTGCGAGAGAGCATGAAGCTCTTCTGCCGTCTTCTTCGGAGGCATTTCGGGCTTAGAAGGGTGTTGCGCGAGCCGAAGAAGGAGGAAAGGAGAGGGGTCGCTGCGGTGTGTTGAGGCTTGAGGCTGATGGGCCGGCTCGAAAGCAGTGCAGGTGGTCGTGAAGGGGCTAGATCGGAGTCAAAATCGGGCAGAGCGCTCCTCTGGTACTAGCCGGCCGTCCTTGTCGTGTCAAGTCGATCCCGACGGCGTGAAGTGATGAGGATGAGGGAGAAGGCGGGGGCAGTGCGGGAGAGTGCAGGTGGTCGCAGTGGAATGAATGGCGATCTGTGAAGCAATGAACAAGTCGAACAAGGCTCGCAAGCCGTGTAGCAGTGAGTAGTCGCAGTCCAAGAGCGTCTTCGATCTCCTTGTCCACCTACCACACCGCTCACACGGCTAGACGGGCTCATTCAGACTCTAGAGCTCGCAAAGGCCCTTCTAGAGCCTGCGTACAACTCGACAACGGCGCACGAGCGCCTACTCACTTTCCCTCACCCTGCTCTTTCATCGCCGCCAAGCTCGCACACGACAATCCGCCCGAAGCGAGTCAAGCGTCTGGTTGGAACAGAAACGGTCGGAAGCTCATCTCCACGGCGTAGACCGGACAAGGAAGGCTTGCAGACGTCGAAGCGGGACATCAGCGGGTCGGCAGCAGATCTCTCGCACTCAGCGTCGGCTCGTGGGAGGTCCAGTGGGCAGCTTAGACGGTCGGCGGAGCCTAAAGGAGGGAGTCGGCTCACGACACCACGGCAGCCGTAGCGGCAGGGACAAACTCGGCACCGACAGTGTTCCTCTCCCCATCCTTCTCTCTCTTCCCAAGCTCTCGGTCAGAGTGAACCAGTACGACTTCTTCGACTATGCCGCCCAAGAAGTCTGCAGCCAAGAAGAAGAAGGCGGCTTCGAACGCTCGAGGGTTCGCCACGGTATCGGTTCCGAAGAAGAAGGAACCGGAGGAGGACGTCGCAGCTGCTCAGGCTGCGGCCGAGGGAGGCGAAGGAGGAGCCGTCAATGAGGGTGGAGCAGAAGCGGGACAGGTTGACGGCGAGACTGCCGGAGGTGCCGGACGAGGCGAGGCGAACAGCTCGGCGGGCGATGCGGGCGCCGCTGCAAAGCCGCAGGATGGCTGGGACGACCCGGAGACGCTCGAGAAGAAAGAGTTGCAGGAGCTGGCGGAAAGGATCAGGCCCGGTTGCGATAAGGAGATCAACAGGATTGTCAAGGTGCGCTCGTTTGACTGGTCGCCCCGGACAAGCTTTTGACCCAATGCTCTACAGGTCTTCGACTACGAGCGCAGGATAGCTAAGACGATGGCGGGCTACTTGTGGCAAGAGCAAGATCTCGTGCGTCCCTATTTGACCACGTACAAGCGGCACACTAACGAGTCCCCGCGACAGCAACGCCGCATCATCGACCTTGCTCTCGCGGAGCGAGGCGACGAGTCGCCACAGCCGATGTTCGACGCAGAAGACAAGGTCATTGCCAAGGTCGCCACCCTCTACGGCATCCTGGAGCAACTTGGCTTCAAGGCGGAGCGAGTTGAGCAGTGCTTGCGGTTTGTCAAGGCGCTCGATCTCGAGGACTGCCTCGAATGGGTGCGTCAGCTACCTCGAGGCGCTAGGGAGTCGTCACTGACACAGCCAATTCGGCAGATGTTCCTGCACGCCAACTCGGACGAGCTCGCCTGCGAAGGTCCGGCTGCGCCTCCCGTACAACTACCCGACAGCTCGCCTCCGACCCCTCGCCCCGGTCACTCGCCCAAGTCGACGCCTGCTCGCAGTCCCGCAGTGGGCAAGACGCCTGCTTCGCCCTCACCTGCCGCCTCGAAGACGCCGGCGGACGGCCCTGACGAAGCTGCTGAGGCATCGTCTCTGCGCGCTCGCATCCTCGCGTACGGCGAAGAGCTCGACAAGGCTCTTTCGTCGAACGCAGACGGCGACGAGGTAGAAGGTGCCGAGGCCGATGCGAACGTCAAGTACTCGAAGCTCAAGCTCCAGTTGTCGGAGATCCAGCGGGCTCAAGCGACGCACAAGCGCGTGACGAAGGGCAAGGGCGACAGGAAGGGTGCGCAAGCGATGAGCGACGAACAGGAGAAGGTGCTGGACGCACAGGGCGAGCTGCTCAAGGAGAAGATCAAGACGGTCGAGAGCGACTACACTTTCCGCAAGACCGATGCCGGTACGCTTGTGCCTTTTGCGCTTCCGCGACTGATGCTGACATCGGCGGGCTTCGCAGAGAAACTCTACCGCGAAGAGCGTACCAAGCTTGACGCTGCGCAACTCTCGGCTCGTCTGAGCGGGACGACCCTCGACAGCCCTTTCCCTAGCCTCGCCTTGCCGCCGACGCCAGCCTCGAATGGCCTTGCGCCGAGCGCGGAGATCAGCAGCTCGACAAGCTCCACTCCGGCCGGCAACGGCAGAACTTCCTCATCTCCGCCTTCGCCCGGCAGATCCACCGCTGAAATGTCCGCCAACGACGACGAAGAAGGCGACTTCTTCGGCAACATGCTCGACGAGATGCCGACGGAGGAGACGACCGAGCAGGGGACGACCATTCCCGTCCGCAACCTCTCGCTGCCGAAGCACTTTTCCGGCAAGACGCCCAAGGTCAGCCTCGAGGAAACTGTCCGCAAGCTCGACAAAGGCGCCTCGGTGTCGTTCAGCGTCATCAGCCGCAGTCGTGCCGTTCGCGCGGCGGTGAAGGTGCGCTGGTCGGAGAACACGACAGGCAAGACCTTCACCTACAGGATGGACGACATCGCCTGCTGGGACGAGAAGCAGGCTTACAACTACATCGCCACGCTCGCGCTCTTCGACATCGCAACGGGTCCTCAGGGATCGGGCCTCGCCGTCAACAAAGCGCTTCCCACCGTGTTCCGCGACCTGTGGGACGAGTTGGTCGCGCAGCGTCAAGCTGAGGACGAAGAGGACTACAGACGCCGCCTCAAGGTGTATCGCGCCATCGCTGAGCCAAGGTGCCAGGAGCCGCCAAGTCGAGTAAGTTCCGTTCAACCGCACCACCGCTCCCGTTGCTAAGTGTCGCGCTCGCAGGACCAACGCGCCGCTCGCGCAGAGAAGGTAGTTGCCGAAGCGAACACCATCGCCGGCCCGAAGGAGATCACGGCCGAGCGAGCTGAGCAGATCCAACACGAGATCTACCAGCGTCAGAGCTGGCCGACCTACCAGGAGATGCTTGTATGTCCCGTTCTTCCTCGTTCACGCACGCTGGACCGACTGACGCTTTGTTGGTGCAGCGCCAACGTGCCAACTTGCCCATCGCAGCGTACCGCTCGTCCATCATGACCGCGATCGACGACTCGCAATGCATCGTTCTGTGCGGTGAGACTGGATGGTGCGTAAGACATCTCGTCGGTATGTGCAAGCTCGCTGACCCGCCGGCCTCTGCAGCGGCAAGTCGACGCAAGTACCGTCATTCATCCTCGAGCACAATATGCGTCTCGGTCGCGATGTCAAGGTGTACTGTACCGAGCCTCGCCGTATCTCGGCCATCTCCCTCGCACAGCGCGTTTCGCAGGAGCTCGGCGAGCCGCCCAACGCCTGCGGATCTCGCAACTCGTACGTCGGCTACTCGATCCGCCTCGACTCCGCTGTATCGGCCTCTACACGGATTGTCTACGCCACGACGGTACGTCAAGGCGTTCCAAAAGTCGACCCCGCACAGCGCGCTGACTCCCATGAATTTCCAGGGTATCGTCCTCCGCATGCTCGAGGGATCCGAGTCGCTGTCGGACGTCACGCACATCATCATCGACGAGGTCCACGAGCGCTCGATCGACTCGGATTTCCTGCTCATCGTCCTCCGCGAGATCCTCAAGGTCCGCAAGGACCTCAAGTGCGTCCTCTTCCGATGCTGCCTCTTGCTGACCGCAGTCGCTGATCTTTGCTCTGCAGAGTCATCCTCATGTCCGCGACGGTCGAGTGCGTCTCGCCTGTTCATCTCTGCCAGCGACGCCGCTGACGGTTTCCTCCGCAGTGCCGAGAAGATTGCCGACTACATGGGCGGTTGTCCCGTCGTTCGCGTGCCGGGACGGACCTTCCCCGTCACGGCGTACTACCTTGAAGACGTCGTCGAGCTCACGAGGTATCGTCTCGACCCGGATACCGACTCGCCCTACGTTGCACGCAACAAGCGAGGCGAGTCCTAGTCGATTTTCGGTCGTGGCTCTGGCTTACCCACTCTTTCGCAGCTTACGGCGGGAAGCCTCGCAAGATGGTCGATGACGTCCCGCTCGACGACGATGACGAGGACGATGCTCCAGCCGATGCGGACGAGGTCGCGCAGGCGCCCATCTCGAAGCAAAGCCGCATCACTCTCGAGTGCCTCGACCACCACGCCATCAACTTCGAGCTCATCCTCATCCTCCTCGAAAACCTATGCTTCTACAAGCCGGAACTCGTGCCCTTCTCGAGTGCCGTCCTGGTCTTCCTCCCGTCGCTCGAGTCGATCCGTCGCCTCACCGACCTGCTCGAGGCGCACCCCGCCTTCGGCTCCAGCCAGTTCGTCATCCTTCCTCTCCACTCGACCATCTCGAACGAGAACCAGTCTCTCGTCTTCAACGTCCCGCGACCTGGCATCCGCAAAATTGTCGTCTCGACAAACATCGCCGAGACGGGTGTCACGATCCCCGACATCACGGCCGTCATCGATTCGGGCAAGCATCGCGAAATGCGCTTCGACGAGAAGCGCCAGATCAGCCGGCTCGTCGAGACGTTCGTCGCCCAGTCCAACGCCGCACAACGACGTGGACGCGCTGGTCGTGTCCGCGAGGGCGTGTGCTTCCACCTCTTCACCAAGCACGGTCACGACAACTACGTGCGGTCATCCCTTCCGGTTCCCCGAGCACTAGCTGACCACTTCACCCGCAGATGCAAGAGCACCCGCAACCCGAGATGATGCGACTCTCGCTGCAAGACCTCGCGCTTCGCATCAAGATCATGAAGATCGGCAGCACAAGCATCGAGGAGACGCTGCTCAACGCCCTCGACCCGCCGACGCCGCAGAACATCCAGCGCGCCATCTCCGCTCTCGTCGAAGTCAAGGCCCTGACAACGTCCGAGGAGATCACGCCGCTCGGCCTGCACCTCGCCAAGCTGCCCATGGATGTCCACCTGGGCCTCTTCCTGATCATGTCTTGCATCTTCGGCTGCCTTGACGCCGCACTCGTCATCGCCGTGAGTACTCGCCGCGGTTCGGACCCTGTTTACCGGTTTCTCAATCTTTGCTGGTTCGCAGGCTACCCTCAACAGTAAGAGCCCGTGGATCACGCCGTTCGGTCGCGAAAGCGAGGCCGACGCCGTCAAGCGGAGCTTCAAGACGGAGAACTCGGACTTCCTGACGACTTACAAGGCGTACTGCTCGTGGCGCGAAGCTTGCGCCAACAACTACGAGCGCGAGTTCTGCCGCGTGCGTACACGCTCCTCTGCCTGCAACCCTCTTGCACGCTGACGACGCATCGTCGCCTGTCGCAGAAGAGCTTCCTCTCGCTCCAGAACCTGCAGCAGATTGAAGAACTCCGCCAGCAGTTTTTCTCCTTCCTCGTTGACGCTGGTTTCGTCAACATCACCAACGCCGAGCGCCGCGACCTCACCTCGACGCGGTACGGCAAGTCGCGTACTAAGTTCCTCCGCGTCCCTGCCGAGCTCGACACGGCCTCGCGTGACCCTCGAACCGTCATGGCCTGCCTCGCCGCCTCGATGTACCCGAAGCTGCTCGTCATCGACCCGCAGAACGGCTCGCTTCGCACGCTCGCCAACTCGGCACCTGCGGCGATTCACCCCTCGAGCGTCAACTTTGGCGCCGGTCGTCGCGTCGACTTTGGTCAGGGTACCCGCTTCGCCGCTTTCTTCCAGGCTATGCACACGAAGAAGCTCTGTACGTGCAGTCTCTCGCCTATCGCTTGTGCTGTGCGCTGACGCCGTGCTCTGTAGACGTGTGGGAGTCGGGCTCGGTCGACGAGCGGGCCGTCTACCTCCTCTGCGGCAATGCAGACTTCCAGGTGCGTTTCCTCACACTCCAGCCGCTCTCTCGACCGCTCACCCTGCTCGCCTCCCAGCTCCTCGCTCACTCGATCTCGGTCGACCGCAAGATCCGCACCCACTTCGAGGATCCCAAGACGGCGATTGCGGTCAAAGTCCTGCGCGAGAAGTGGAAGGAGCTCTTCAACAAGAAGATGCGCGACCCGGCCGCCCCGCTCGACCCGGAGCACGAGCAGTGGCTCGCGCTGCTGCTCGAGGCGTTCAAGAGCCCGAAGAGGGAGGACGACGAGGAGAAGAAGCGGCAGAGGGCCGAGAAGAAGCCCGTCAAGCTGTCGCTGACGAGGAACGGCTAACTTCCCTCGCATGCCTTTCGCATCTTCTGTCGCTCGTCAATAGCGACGCGTTGTATGAAAAGAACCTCATTGCAGCATCGTCGTCCTGCGAGGTCGGCGGACTTTGACGGCGAAGGCTGCTCGCTCGTCTCGCCTTGTCCGGATCCGCTGCTCAGTATTCCCCTTGCCGTTCTGAGCCTCTTTTGACCGCATCTACACTGCAAGCGCCCGCCCAGGTCGCTGACGGCCTTTGACTCTTCGGCGAGATTTCGGGTTCGCCTCGAACACTGCGCTGCTTCGTTTCACACCGCTTGACCGCTCGAGTAAACCTTCTGTCGCATCGCTGGAACCCTAAAGACGCATCTCAGCCGCCCACCGCCTCCCTAGCCGCCTCCCGCTCGCATTCAGAAGATCCGCGATGAGCACCTTCGGCGCGCTTTTCCGCGTCACGACGTACGGAGAGTCGCACTGCGCCTCTGTCGGAGCGATCATCGATGGCTGCCCTCCTGTGAGTCGGTCGTACCCTTCCGGCGGAGCGTGGCCGATGAGGACAGGACGAGGAGAAGTTCAGGGTCGATCAACCTGGCAACACGGCTTTGAGGGAGTAGAGGGGGCGCTTGAGAAGCTGTACTGACTCGTAACGTATCACAGGGCATGCCCCTCACGGACGAGGACATCCAGCCGCAGATGACCCGCCGACGCCCTGGACAGAGCAACCTCACCACTCCTGTGCGGGAGTCCTTACCCTTTCGAGCTGCTCCAGTACTGACTTCGACTTGATCTGTAGCGCAATGAAGCCGACGCCGTCCAGATCCAGTCGGGTGTCGAGGCAGGCGTGACTCTCGGTACTCCCATCGGCCTCCTCGTCCGCAACAAGGACCAGCGCCCTCACGACTACACCGAGACGGACCACTACCCTCGACCCAGCCACGCCGACTGGACCTACCTTCTCAAGTACGGCTTGAAGGCGAGCAGCGGAGGTGGACGGAGTAGTGCACGCGAGACTATCGGTGCGCTTCCCCGTCCTGCTGGTCGTCTAGATTCCCAGCTGACGATTCACGTCCTTCATAGGGCGTGTCGCTGCGGGTACGATCGCCGAGCGCTACCTCAAGCTCGCCTACGGTGTCGAGATCGTCGCCTTCGTCTCCTCGGTCGGAAAGGTTCACATGCCCGAATCCAGCACCGACAGCGACCTGCTGAGCGAAGACTACCTCAAGCTCTTGAGCACGATCACCCGCGAAAAGGTCGACGAGAACACGATTCGATGCCCGCATGCTGAGACGGCTCAGGCGATGGAGGAGGTGTGCTAGTTCCGCTCTGCTCCACTTTATCGCCCATGCTGAACGACTTATGTCACGCAGCGGATTATGGCGGCAAAGGCGAAGAACGACTCCATCGGCGGCACCGTCACCTGCGTTATCCGCCGCTCTCCCGTTGGCCTTGGCGAGCCGGTCTTCGACAAGCTTGAGGCTAAGCTCGCGCACGCCATGCTCTCCATTCCTGCGACCAAGGGCTTCGAGATCGGCTCGGGCTTCAAGGGTACTGAGGTGCCCGGATCGGAGCACAACGATGCGTTCGTCAAGAAGGCGGACGGCAGTTTGGGCACCAAGACAAACAGGAGCGGCGGTATCCAGGGAGGCATCACGAACGGCGAGGACATCTACTTCAAGTGAGTGTGGGCAGTTCCGCGCGATACATTAGTGTGCTGACGGCTAGCCTCGCCCAGGATTGCCTTCAAGTCGCCCGCAACCATCTCGCAAGAGCAGGCGACGGCCAAGTACGACGGCGAGAGTGGCGTGCTCGCAACTCGCGGTCGCCACGACCCTTGCGTCGTTCCTCGGTGCGTAGCGCGGAGTCTTCCCACTAGACGATCGTCTAGCTGACTTCCAATCGTCCGCAGCGCCGTTCCTATCGTCGAGGCCATGGCCGCTCTCGTCATCATGGAGTGCGTCGCTTGCTCCGTCTGAGCGAAGCGTGTAGCTGATCTTTCGCGACCTGCAGCGCCGTCCTCATCCAAAACGCCCGCCAGACCGCCGCCTCCCTCCTCCCGCCTCTGGAGACTCCTCTGCCACCCTCTATGTCTCTGCCGCCGAAGAAGGTCGAGGAGAAGATGGTCAAGGAGATCGTTCAGGAGCAGCAGGCGTAGACAAGCTGGTTCAGTTGCTGCAGAAAACCGATTCGCATCGCATGCCCTTCGTTCGTTGTGGGTCGTCGCCTTTGCTGCCCTCGCCACAGCAACCTGTCGGCTTGCGCTCGACAGCTCTCGACCGCAAGCCCGCGCTGGTCCGTCTTCGCCTGCACGCCCTTCGCTCTTCTCCCTCCTCCGCATGCCTCGCTCGTCTCTCGCTGGCCCTACGCCTCCTGCTGCTCGACCAGACTACTTTGACTCGCTAGCTGATCTCGCACAGTATGCCAGCCAGCCTCGCGATCTTCTCGCTCGACGCTCTGCCCCACCGGTCCCGTTCGCCTCGACAGCGGGTCCTCCGCGCAGAGATGCGCGGTCCAACAAGCTAGTAGTGTGTCACGACTACAAGGTGCGCCCGTCGCCAATCCCAGCGTCTCCCAGGACTCTGCTGACTCTGCCTCTTCGCAGGGAGGGTACGGCGAACGTGAAGACGAGCGTGGCTACACCTTCCAGTGGTTCCATCTTTGCGACACCTTCATCTAGTGCGCTGCTACACTCAGCTGGACGGCCAGAAGGTCGGACGCTGACGACTAGCCGGCAGCTTCTCCCACCACCGCGTCTCTTGTCCTCCTGCGGGCTGGATCCGCTCTGCCCACGTCAATGGTACAAAGATACTCGGCACCCTCATATTTGAGTGGGACGCAGGGCGGGAAGACATCGTCGAGCTCGTCGCGCCATCTTCCCCAACCACGAAACGCTTCTCTTCCTTCTCGCCTCGTTATGCCGACTTCCTCGTCGACCTCGCTGTCGAGCGCGGCTTTGACGGTTGGCTCGTCAATGTCGAAGTCGACCTCGGGTTCGGCTCGGCGAAAGAAGGCGCGAAGGAGCACGCCCGGGTCTTGCTCGGCTGGCTCGTGTACTTCCGGGCCGCGCTCAAGAAGCGAATTCCGCATGCCGAAGTCATCTGGTGCGTAGCGTCAGTCCCGCTGCATCCTCATCGCTGACCTAACGTCGCGCAGGTACGACTCGGTCACGGCTGAGGGCAAGCTCTCCTGGCAAAACTGCGTCAACGAGCTCAACCGCCCTTTCTTCCTCGCCTGCGACTCGATTTTCCTCAACTACTGGTGGCGGAGCGAGCAACTCGCCGCGACCTCACAGGAGATCCAGCAGACCTGTCCAGACCGAGCGGCCGACGTTTGCGTCGGCATCGACGTCTTCGGGCGTGGAACGCTCGGCGGCGGCGGCTTCGAGAGCTGGAGGGCGTCGCACGCCATCTGCACTGCGAAACAAGCGACGCGAAATCCTTCAGCATCCGGATTTTCGGTTGCGCTCTTCGCGCCAGGGTGGACCGTTGAAGCGGAATCTCTCGGTCATTCTCTCGCCACGCCCGACTCGTTTGCGAAATGGGCAGCCGACGACGCATACCTCTGGTCTCACGGTGCGCCTACACCGTCAGTCCCGATAGAAACCGCTCGGCAAGAACGGCAGAGGCGGGAGCAGCGCGGCGTCCTTCGCGCTCGTCAGCTCGCGGCCTCTCTCGCTCCAGTTGCCTCGCCACTCCCCATCTCCGAACGAATACCCGATCCCCCAACTTTCGACTACAACGCGCCTCTCGACCCGCTGCCCGGGTCCGAACTCGGCGTCTCGCACCGACCGCTCGCATCGTTCTTCTCGCCTCGAGCTGTACCCTGCCCCGACTTTCGCTTCTACACCAACTTCTGCGCCGGGTCGGGCCATCGAATGTTCGTCAATGGTGCCGAGGTCGACCAAAGCGATACCGGCTGGACCGACGTCGCATTCTCCTCCCCTCAAACACCCGAATTGGTTGGTGTAAGCGCGACTACAACGGAAGAACAAGCGTGGGAAGGCACGCGCGCTGTCGAGATCAAGCTGGCGGGTGCCGCGGACGAGATCCTCGTACCGTTCTTCCCGCTCGCCCTTCCTCCGTTGCCGGCCGGCATCGAGCTCGAGGCTTGGGTCATCTGGAAGCCAGTGGACGGGCTGAGTACAACTGTCGCTCCCATACTGAGCGACGACTCCACCTCCCTTTCTCAGCTCTCCGTCGATACCGCCTCGACAGACTCGAAGGATTGGTCGCGGACCACCGCCAGGCTCCGCTGCGACGTCGGTACGTTGAACAGCGCGATACACACCCTCTCCTTGAAACTCTCCAACGGAGCAGCCATCCTCGTCGGGGCCATGGGGGTTCGTCCGGTCGAACCCGCCACAGCTCGACCCGTTCTCGCCAGCCTCGAGTATCTCCCAGCCGAGTCAGTACTGCGGTGGCAAATCGATTATGCCACTGCATCCGCCGTCACAGCCTCATCTGCTTCCCTCACCGCCCACCCGCCTTTCCAGCACTTCCACCTCTTCGTCCGCGACAAGGAGGGCGACAAGCGCTACCTCGGCACGACCTTCGAATCACAGTTTGCCGTCGCGCGACGCTGCATCGAGGAAGCAGCGAGTATCGTTGTCCAAGGCGTCGATGACGCGGGCCGACTTGAGCAGCTCGAGGAAGGAGAAGCGCAGCTCTTGCAATGAAAGTCGCCGAGTTGTCGAAGAAAAAGACGTTGATCCAGTATTGCCTACACCGAGAGAAGCCATGCTATCGGAAGAGGGTATCGAAGAACGATGCAACGTGTGTCGTGCGAGGCGAAATGAGGTGAAACGAGAGAGAACCGTAATAACACATGCGAGAGAGACGACGGGATGAAGGGTGTCGACGGCTAGCGTCTAGGCGGGCTTGACATTCTCGCTGCTGCCTTGAGCAGAGCTCGCGGCGGACGAGAAGCCCGATTCGTCGATGGCTTGTCCAAAGCTGGCGCTGCCAGCGCGGGCGCGGCCCGCTTCGATGAGTCGCTGGCCCTCAGCATTGACGTCGTCGAGCGATGGGTCGCCATACGACTCGGCCGTGAGGACGGAAGGTGGGAGTGGTGTCGGGCCTGGTCGCTTCGGCGATGCCTGCGCCTGCTCCATCTCTTCCTTCTCCTGGACGAGCGACTGCAGCTTTGCCTCAACCTGGTCGAGCGTCTCACTCGCGTCGCCGCCAGCGGACGGCGCTGGCGTCGCGAGGACACCCGGGAAAGCCGGGACAGGTCCAGGCGTCTGGTCGGGCGTCGGCGAGGTGATCTGCAGGCCAGGACCGAGAGCATGCGCAGTGGCAGTCTTCGGTACCATCGTCTGCGCGCCTGACGGCGGCGAAGGTTCAGGAGATGCTGAAGGGGAACCGGCAATCGAGGCGAGGCCGCTCGCACCGCGAATACCGCTCGGCGAGTCAGAGCGCGAGATGGGCCGGTCGATATGAAGATGCTGGGAGACCTCGTCGGCGCGAGATGCGAGTTCGGCGGCGGAAAAACCGGGAGGCGCCTTCATGCGAGCGGGCGAACGAGGTCGTGCCGGGGTCCCCGACAATGCGCTGCTCGACACGCTCGAATCGGGCGTCTCGGACTTGCGGCCGAAACCGGAGAGGTATGCCATCGAGCCCCACTCGACGAGCTTCGACTCCAACCAGGGGAGCGAGACGGGCTTCGTGAGGAAGTCGTTGCAACCGGCTGCAAGGGCGGCGACTCGGTCGGCTTGCAAGGACGAGGCAGTGAGGGCGACGATGATGACGGGCATGGTGAGGAGAGGCGAGCCGGGCGTGCTGAGAGGGTCCCTTCCGAGGGCTGATGAGGGCGAACTCGGCACCGAAGTCGGCGTAGTAACGAAGGCACCGACGTTGTTCTGTCGCTCGAGCTCGCGGATCTCGCGAGTTGCCTCGATACCGTCCTTGACGGGAAGCTGGATATCCATCTGTCGTGGAAAAGGGGGTCAGCGCTCTCAAGCAGACTAGGAGCACAGCGACGCACCAGGACGAGGTGGAAATTGCCCTTCTTCCACATTTCGACCGCCTGCTCGCCGTCCTTCGCGACCTTGAAGCTGATGCCCTTCTTGCGCATGAAACCGATGAGAATCGTTTGGTTGATAGGGTTGTCTGCAGGTAGGCGATGTCAGGATGGCAGCACGAGACAATTAGGTAGACGAAAGAGACGCACCCTCGACGATCAACACGCTGATGGGCGGGACACCGATGATGGTACTCTTCCTGCTCGTCCTGCGCTTGTTCTTCGGCATGCTTACCATTGTCGAACTCCTCGTTCGTGCCTTCGCTGGTCCAGCCGGCGAAGATGGTGTCGCAGGCCTAGCTCGCGCGGCCGCGAAGGCCCGCGCAGCTGCTTCGCCTGCCGCAGCGGCTCCGCTGGAGACCTGCGGAAGAGGCGAGACGATGGGCGAAACTGCGCCGCTGCCGCTGCCACGGCGAGATACGCTGTACAGCGGGCTCTGCGAACCGCCGAGCGCACGAGGAGAGGTTGCGTTGGAGGCGGGACCGGCGCTGCCGCTGGATCCGCTCAGGCTGCGACGAGATGGTGTCGGGATCGAGCGATTCGACGAGGTGTGAGATTGCTGCCGCGAGAGCGCTTCGCCCATGACGTTGGGCGGGAGCTCCTCGGGCGAGACGTCCTCGCCGAGCGCGCGCGATTTGGCGGCCGAGATGAACGAGTCGAGCGTGAGAGCCGGAGTGCCGGGGGGCGCAGAGGCTACGGGCGCGATGACGATGTCGCCGCTGTTCGAGTGACTGGGGGCGGAGCTGACTCGTCGACTCGAGCTGGCTGAACCGAGACCGATCTCGTGCGGCGCAGCTGTCGAGACGCGAGAGGGCGGGTCGCTTGGCGGGCGTGAAGTGGCGTCCGCGACGGCGTGCTCAGGGATCTCCTGCGACGTGAGGCTGCGGTCGAGACCTGCACGAATCTTCTCGCGGGTCGACGACGAGCGGCTGCCGCGGGGCTGAGGCTGGAAGAAGATGCCTGAGCGGCCGTCGGGGCTCTGTACGATCATGCCTTCGCTCGTCGTCGTCTCCTTGAGCTCCTCCGTCACCGACGAAAAGTACGAGTCGGCCGTGTCCGGCACCCTGCCGAGCGGCGAAGGCGGGAGACGACCTGCGCCAGTCGCCTCGAATTGTGCAGGCGGCGTTCGGGGCTTGCCGAGAGTCTGCCCAGCCGCGCTGCCGGTCCCACTACTGTCGCTGCCTTTCCGACTCGCCTCCTGCTGCTGGTTGACGGAGAAGTCGAACTCTTGCTGCTCCTTTGATGCGAGCGAGGGCGAGAGACGAGGCGTCCAGTACTGGATACCAGGCGAGGTAGGCGAGGTCGCGATTGGCGGCAAGAACGGGTCGACAGGCGGACGCTTGAGCGCCGTCCAGATGGCGGTAAGGATGCGTCTCGGTCCGGCTGGCTTCGGGACGACGATAACCTCGGGCAGGGTGGGCGACTTGCTCATCGCGAGCGTGTCCTGGACGATCTCCTTGATCGTCTTGTAGTGAACGAGGCTCGCGAAATGGACGATGACCCACTGCGACGCCTGCTGCGAGTGCGGCTGCGATGACTGGTTCTGGTGGAGCTATCGGACGTGTGGGCTCGACCTCGTCCTCCGTGTCGCAAGTTGCGGTCGCTTCGCCATAAGCGTCGGCGCCATGTGGAGTGGCGGTGCTCGGAGCGAAATGAGCATTCGTCGCAGAGTCGAGACGTCGTCGTCGATGATGACGAGGCTCGGATTGCCTTCGCCAATGACAGGCGGCGCGGGCGCTTTACCGTCACTCGTCGAGCTGGGGGACGTCGAAGCCGTTTCGAAGCCCGAGTCGAACCTCGATGTCACGCCCGGCCTGCCTCCTCCCAACGCCGCGCCCTTCCACAGCGAGTCGGGCGAGCCTCCTCCACTGCCGTTTGAAAGCCCCTCGCCCTCGAGCGGAACGTGCTGGATGTCCATGCCCCAGCCAGCGAGATACGCCGTCAGGTGCCTGGCGAATGCGCTGTTCTCGCCCGCATGTAGCGCGACCTTGTGGCCGGCAAGAGCCGTGTCGGCGAACCGCTTGAGGTCGTTCATCGACGGTTCTTGCCCAACGATGGTCTCGAGGCTTGCACGACGACGGCCGAGGATCGTTGAGGGGTCTTCGGCAATTGACTGCGTCTTTGGTCGCGCGGCGGGGAGGAGCGCCTCGAGTGCCCAGGCTTGCGACGTCGCTTCGCTCTGAATGGACGGTGCGAGCGAGAGACCGACGAGGGAGAAGAGCGAGCGAGCGAAAGCCGTGTCGAAAGGAGGTTTGGGAAGCGGATCGTTCGCCGGCATCGCGGCGGTCTCGTCGATGAAGGAGGGTGAGGCGGGACGAGGAGGCGTTGTAAGAAGGATCTTGAGCGAGACCGTCCACCACTTTTGGGGGCGGGCGGAAGGAGGAGAGGCGGCAGCGTGGTAGCTGCCGCTTGGGGACGGCGGACGAGAGCTGTCGGGGGAGGAGGGAGGAGTCGCTGCCGTAGCGAGGAAGCGGATATCGACGCTTGAACCGCTTCGCGCGCCAGCAAGGATGTGGTGCAGGATCTGCATGACCATGCGTCAACAAAACGTCTCGCGAGATCGAGATGGGCGACGTCTGGACGCACCCAGATCAGCGTCACGCTCCATGCGCGCTCGTCAGCCCTGACCAACAACTCCCTCGACTCGCTACCCTTCTTCTCCTTCCTTGACGCCTCATTCTTCATCTGCTGCGCAGCATCCGTCGCCGCCGGTCCTCCCGCCACGCCTGGCGACATAGCCGGACTAGGCGCGCTGCCCGAGCCGGTTTGTCCGACAGCCAACTCGATGCCCCTTGCCGCCGCATCAGCAGCGAGGACGTCTGCGACGCCCTGAATGAGCGAGGGGAAGTCAAAGACCTGCTCGGGGTCCTCTTCGGGCTCGAGGGGAGGTCCCCCGCCTTGGCCGCCGAGATGTCGCGGGACAGGCGAGGGCGGGAGAGGCTGCTCGCCCTTGCCGACTTCGCCCGCCCACTCAAAGCCGCGGAAAAGACGCCACACTGCGGCGGCGGAGACGGCGGGCATCGAGAGCGTCGTCGCGGCGTGCAGCTCGTGCGAGTACGAGGGAAGGAGGTGTTCGACCGTTGGCAGGCCGTTGAAGAAGGAGGCGGAGGCGGAGGTAGTGCTGCTGGTGGCGGTGGAAGAGATGCTGGCGGCGGAGGAGAGGAGTGCGTTGGAGCCTGTTGCGGACGAGATGCTCGCCTTGCGGTTGGCTGCGGAGGGGAGGGTGGCGTCAAAAAGGGAGGGCAGGGGAAGCGGCGGCGAGAAGATATGTGTCGGGCCGAGTTGCGAGAGAAGGAGAAGTGCTGGAGGTAGGAGAGTCGCAATCAGGTCGAGAGATTGCTCGAGACGAGGCGGCGAAGTCGTCGACTGGCCGGCGGAGTAGCCAGAGCCCGGCTCGTCGATCGCTTCGAGGGGGGTTCCCGGCGCTCGTCCCGACGTATATGCATGATCGTGCGCCTGTACCGTCATCTGGCTCGTCATGCTTCCTCTCCGACCCGGTCTCTCACCAACCGCGTACCCGAACATGCTGTCCATTGGATCCCGCTCCTTGCCCCGCAGCGTCGACGGCGATCCAGGCGAGAGCTGAGGAGGCACGCCAGCGAGACCAGGCGACGAGGCTGGCGATGCAGACGAGCTGCCCGCGGATTTCTGGCTTCCCGCTTGCGAGCGACTTCGTCGGAACGACGGGGCGAAGCGCTTCATCGTTCCGCCTGGCGACACTGACGGCGAAAGGTATGGTTGGCCAGGCGAAGGGGGAAAAGCGCCTGGCAAAGGCGAGTCGGAGGGTCTTCTGGCCACATCGGGTTCGCCATCCGGCGAGGTCTGACAGGAGGGCGTCGGGCTGGAGAGTGAGCGCGGGAGGGGCGGTCGTACGGGGCTAGCCGATGAGGAGGACGGGCGGAACGAATCGAGGAAACGGGTGAGAAAGGTGCCGGGTTGCGGTTGTTCGCTCACGGCGGAGTTTCCTGCATATCACGTCGACCGGGTCCGCTCGTTAGCTCCCGCTTCTCTACACTCGACAGTACCCTGCTCACCGAGCGACTTTCGCGACTTCCTCCTCCCGACCCTCGACGCAGTGGAGCCTCCAGCTCCGTCCGCGCCACTTGCACCGGTCCGCCCTGCCAGGTCACTGTTGCTCGAGTTTGCTGACGACCCAGACGAGTCGGCGCTGGCCTTGCGACGTTGCGAGCGCTGTGAATTGGTCGAAGTAGCTGTGATCGGACTCAGATCTGCCCCCGACATGCGCTGCGAGGAAGCGACCAGCGAGCGCCTGGTCGAAGCTGTGCCCCTGTGAGGTGTGTAGTAAGTTGCGCCAGTCCAAACGAGCCTGTTTTTCGCAAGCGTGAAGGGTGAGAGGGAGACCTTGTCCGGCGAGGATGCCTCTTCGGCAGAGCACCTCGCCTCGCACGCGCTCGCGCACCGTCGCTGGGCTGCTCTGCTGCAGTGCTAGGCTCTCGCGGTACTCTGAACTCCATCCCGGCAGACGCCAACGCTTCCGACGGCCGCGGTCACTCGTCTCGCTCGATCCCGACTTCATCAGCAAACCAATTCGCAGCGCCTTGTTCTCAGGCTGAGTGGGCGCAACAGGGGCTGCTACGGCTCGAGGGAACTTGCTGAACGCATAGGCAGGAGACGGAACGGAGGAACTTGAGGGCGGAAGGCTGCTTCACCGCTTCTCGCTTCTCGCTTCTCGCACCGCTCGCGAAGTCGAACCTCGAGTTGATCTCCAACCGTCAAGGCAACAGACTCACACTTGGCTGGACGTGCTTGGCATGTGCTACTCAGTCTCCTCGGTGATCTCGTACTTGCTCGCGTCGTGCCCGTCCAGCATCCATGCCGGGTTGGCCCAGACGTCGCAGCGGGCACAGCAGCTCGAGCGATACAAGCAGATATCATACGACTGCAAAGTAGCAACAAGTCAGCCAACGCTGTAGACGGAATGAGAGGGAGGCGCACCAGCTCCCAGCTCCTCTTGCGGCTGCGACGTTCCGTGTCTGCAAACGGCCAGGGATCGTCCTCTTCGTTGCTCGGTTCACGCGCTGGTCTCCTCAACCAGGGAGATTGCCAGACCCACTTGTCCTCGTCGTTTTCCCACCTGCTCCGCTCGAATTGCTGCTTTCGTGCCCGGAGCTCGACCCGCCTGTCCTCCGGTACCTCGACCGAGAAGCGTGCGTGCCTAAGTGGCGAGTTGTATGTGCGCTGGCGAAGGAATGACTTGACGAGGCTCCAGCATGTTCCGCCGGGGATCCAGATGCCGAGGGTGAAGTCGGTGAGCGAGGTGGGGACGACATCGAGGAAATTGGCAAGGGTGAAGGAGTGCTGGTCCAGCTCAGCAGGCGACATCTTGGGTGTCCATCCAACAGTAGTCTTGATGCTCAGCCTCGTGAGTTGGCGCATGTTGACGACCATTGCGGTGAGAAGCGGAAGGTGTACCGTGCCGAGGTCGTCCTCCGCGTTCAGGCGCAGTTCAACAAGCCTGTGACACTCGGTCGACCACCTGAAGACACCGTTTGCGTTGCGTGTTCGAAAGGAGAGGCTGAGCATCGTAAGGTGCCGAGGGGAGACGAAGCGCAGGAAGCGCTGGAGGAGGATCGCCTCAGCCTTGGCCGTCGTCTTGTCTCTCCAGCCATACTGCTTCAGCCGCAGGTCCATCTCGCTGAGTCGAAGCTGGAAAGGAGGGGCAGGGAAGGACGCAGGGATGTGGGTGTCTTTGGGGAGGGTCGTGTCAACCACGAGAGTCTGCAAGTTGGGTGTTCGAGGGAGGACGACACGGAGGAGAGCGGAGGGGGTCCACACTGCACCATATGTGTAGATGCTCAGGGAAGTCAAGCCAGCAAAGGGGAAGAAGGGCAACGTCGCTTCAAGCAGATCCACCTTTCCCCTCCAGGTAATCCTCCCGAGCCTGCTGCATCGTCGTAGGATCCCCCGCAACGGCCGCCACAGGTCAATGTTGACCTCGCTGTCGAAACCCAGGGAGAGTTCTGCAATGAAGCCGGCGAGGTGCGGGTACCGCTTGAGATGCTTGTCAAGCGCGACCACGGAGAAACGCAGCGCCTCGTTGTTCCATCCGGTCTCGACGCGGCCGAACAACAGCTCTTGCCCGAGCTCTGTCCACTCCCGGGACACGAGCGATGCCCGCTTCGCGAGGCCTGCACGATCGTACTCGTCGTGCGCCTCGCTCAAGATCCGCCGCAAGAGCTCCGTAGGCAAGCGGGGGTAGGCGTGCTGCATCCGTAGACCAGCAGCGAGGGAGAGGGGGGCAGCTAGTTGCTGGGCGGGTCAGCTTGCAGAAACGCAGCGAAGTGAAGGAGGAGAAGAGTCGCCGAAGTCACGCTGAACGGGTCGCTCCGTCCAAATCTTGCCTTCCGCTGGAGATGGATGCTACCATTGCGCAAGGGGCTAACTGAAACGAGTCCGCAAGGACAGGAGGCCGGAACCTTGCATGAACGTCAGTTCTACTACAGCCTCTCCTTCTCCGAGTCCCTCCACCACCATGACCGATCCTGCTGCCCGCGATCTAGCTCCCAGCTCCCGTCATCCGACTCATAGCAAGTCTCGCAGTAGCCTGCCCAGAAGCGGTAGCTCTGCAAACCCAAGATGAACGTTAGCTGTCGCTTCCACCAATACATGCGAGAGGAACCGAGACTCACCATAAGCCAGCGCGCACTGACCCGCTCCCTCCTGGATGCTGCAAACGGCCAGACGTCCTCTGCAGGTTCGCAAGCCAGCTCGGAAGGCGGAGTAGTCCGCCTAATCGTCCCTTCGTACTCGCCAACATTTGACCACGTCCGTCGACGCCTGCCATCTTGAGATGTGAGCCGTTGCTTGTTTGCTGTGACCGATATGCGATCCCAGCGACCCGCTGCCGAGTCAATCGTGGCGGCGAGCAAAGGCGAGTTGTATAGGCGGCACCTTAAGAACGCCTTGAAAATGCCGCAGCAATCTCCTGCTGGTGCCCAGATGGCAACGTTGAACGTGACGAGCGTTGTCGGCAGCAAGTCGAGGAAGGCAGACAAGCAGACGGCGTGAAGGTTTTCTTCTCCTTCGGACAAATTGGAACGATACTGCACGCTCCTATCGCCGTACAGCTCGAGACGTCGCATTTGCCTCAGAGGGACAATCATTGAGGTGAGACGGGACGTGTAGGGTGTCAAGTCGCCGTCCTGCATCCATGCGACAAGGCTGCGAAGGTTGACGCATGCGCTGATCCACTTGCTCACGCCGCCAAAGTTGCGGGTGTGGAACGAAATCGCGAAGGATGTAAGAGTTGTAGGTTCGATCAGGCGGAAGAAGCGCTGGACGACGATGGCTTCTATGCGAGCGAACGAGGGGGGAGGTCTGAGTCGACGCTGGTCGTTGTAACCGTTGAACTCGAGGGTCAAGGTGCGAAGCGGAAGAGCAGGGACGCCGGATGGGGCGGAAATCGGGGCGCCGGGGTGGGCGGGAAGATTGACCGCACGCAAAGTCAGGTGACGGAGTTGAAGACACTCCGGAAGAAAGCGCAAGACCGGTGCAGGATCCCAGCTTCCGTGCAGAGATCCAAGGTCCAGTGAGGTGAGGGTAGTGCGAGGGAAGAAGGGTAGCATCGCAGGGACCATCTTCAGCTTATCGTCGTGCCAAACGACTTCGGTCACCTGGCGGCATCGTTCGAGGAGTCGACACAGCGGCTGGAGTGCAGCGTCCGTTGCGTTCCAAGAGAACTGCACCTTCAGCACCCGCACGAGGTCTGCCAGGTGAGGGTACCGGTCGAGGTGCTCGACCAGGACGGCTGCTAAGTCACCCCGCTTCGAGTACCGCCCCAGCACAGGTTGCTTGAACGCAAGCGCCTGGCCGATTTCCTTCCATTCCCGACAGACCAGTGAGACGCTCCTGCCGAGCTGCTCGACGTTCAAGTCGTACGAATTTGCCGCGACAGCATCCTGGCAGATGCGCTCGACAAGCTCGAAGGGAAGTCGAGGGTAACAGTGCGGCATTGCGTGAAGGCGGAGAGGCAAGCAAGACAGCGTTGGAGCAGGTTTCGGCTGGTCAGCGTTGACCGTGGTGAGTTGGCGGAGGGAAAGCAGCGCGAGGAGGTCGGCTGGAGTCACCTCGCTCGCTCACCGCTCACACGGCTCAGGCGGGCTTGCAGAGCCAGCTGCCAGTCCTCCCCACTCTCTGACGTCGAGCGCACGATGCGGCACACTCGCCGGACCCCTCCACCCTCCTGCCGTTCCTCACAATCGCTTCATCTCCTCGAACGTCTCAACGGCTTTCTAACACGCTGGACGTAGAGCGGGTGGGCTGGAAGGCCGAGTGACATTGCTGAAACGCTGGCCCCGGCTGGCACGGCTTCTCGACCGCTGTTTGAGCGACGAGCGCTCTGCGACGTGAGGCGGACGGTCGAGGAGGGACGGCACCGTGTTACAAGCGTCGAGGTCACCAATCCAGCTCTACCGAAGGATCCGACACCTCATACTCGGCTGCGTCGGGACCGTCGAGCGTCCACGACCCGTAGTCCCAGTCGCCGCAGCTACACCCCTCCCAATGCTTGTATGACTGCGAGGCAACGAAGGTTCGTCAGTGTTGTAAACGTTGTCAACGACCAGAAGAGAAACTCACAAGACACCATGTTGCCTCAGTGCTGTCTTCCTCCACCTGCTGCGATCTCGTCGCTTCGAGCTGCACCCGACCTTCTTGACCTCGGCGTCGAAGGTGACGGCTTCGAGCAATGAGTCATGCAAGTGCGTCCGCAGGAACGTCTTGACGAGGTCGTAGCACTCG
The DNA here is from genome assembly GCF_000320785.1 of Rhodotorula toruloides NP11. NCBI lineage: Eukaryota > Fungi > Basidiomycota > Microbotryomycetes > Sporidiobolales > Sporidiobolaceae > Rhodotorula > Rhodotorula toruloides. The sequence continues at coordinate 156,986 of NW_015622996.1, read as the reverse complement.
CCTGCCGGTGCCCAAACCTCCGCTGTCAGTTCAACGAGTGTCGGAGGCAGTGTGTTGAAGAAGTCGGACAGCTCGGCAGCGAGCTCGTCAAGCCCCCATATGCGCCTGTAGTTATCCTCATCCCAGGTTGCCCACCTTTCAGCCTCACGGATGAGTTTGAGGGTTCTCAGGTGCAGTAACTGCAAGACCATGGATGTGAGCTCGACGTCGAAGTCCTTGGGATCGGCCTCAACAAGGCAGAACTCAAGATTATGCAAGTTGGTGCACCGCTCAACCCATCGTGAGAGGGTGTCAAAGTTGCTCTCGTGCAGCGTGAGTGACAGGGTTGTCAGCGCTTCTGGGCAAACGCGAAGGAGGACGTGTTGGTAGAAGACATGCTTCACTGCTGGCGGCCGAGTCAGAGCCGTTATCAGTCTGGAGGCGCAGTGTCTTGAGCGGGAGAGATTCCGACACTGCGGCGTTAAAGGAGAGGGGAGAATCGCCAGGAAGGGCGAGGCTGAGCGAGAGACTGCGAAGGCTGGCACAATGCGGGAGTGTACCGAGAAGCGCAGAAATATCGCACCGCTGCTTCGACCCGCCAAGGCGCACGTCCGTTAGCTTCGCGAGCGGCAGGACGTGCGGGTCCGCCGTGAGGAGGTCGAGGTTGCTCAGCCATTGGATTTGCGTAATGCGATTGCAGCGCTGCAAGATGCTTCGTACAGCATCTGCGTTGGCGGGCTTGTTGGTGCTGAAGTTCAGGCGCAAGTCACGGACAAGTTTCGCGATGTGCGGAAAGCGCTCAAGGTGCTTCGCAAACAGCGCAATCGGGTCCTTGGGGTAGTAGCCCCTCAAAGTAGGCCGATAGAATGCTAGCTCTTGACCTGGACCGGCCCAGTCCCGGCAGACGAGCGAGAAATGCCTGCCGTTGGCCTCCGCCCACCAGTCGTACCCTGCCTCCTCGCTGAGTTCGTGTAGGAAGATGTTGCGCAGCAGTTCGCTTGGCAAGAGGGAGGCTGAGCGAGGCAAGGTAAGCAGGCGATTGCGAAGAAGCGAGACGGGAGGAGAGAAGAGAGAGAAAGAGCGGTCGAGGTGCGGACGGAGCAAAGTCGTGACTTCGTCCGCTGACCTTTTCCTCAGCGAAGTCATACATTCGTTCTCGGTCTTCGAAAGTGCAAGTCAGCCAGCGTTCTCCATCGTAGAAGCTATCCGGACGACAGGCTGGAAGGTTGAGCCTCCCTCCCAGCGAATCGCAACGACGGACAAGGTGCCCCCGGAACAAACGTACTCATGGCAAGCAAGCAAAAGAGAGGGCGAGACGGCGGAATAGGAGAGAAGAAAGGCTACAGATCGGGACGCCGCCCTTTTGAGTGCACAGACAGACTAAAGACGCCGTTCACCAAACAATCACGAGAGCGAGAAGAGGTAGCTCAGGTCCTCAGGGGTGAGCTGTGATAGGACGGCGTCAGTCGTGAAACCGAAGAGCAGAGAGGGCGGACGGCAAACGCACCCGACCCATCGCCGCATCGTCGTCGCCAAGCGCAGACGCCGCCAAATCCTCCTTCTTCTTCTGCAAGTCGAGAATCCTCGACTCGATCGAGTTCTCTGCAACGGTACGAGCGAGATCAGCAATCGTGCGAAGATGCGATAGACAAGGACGAGATCCACCAATGATGAGGCGGGTGACAGTAATCGGCCGGTCTGCAAGACAGAACGTGGAATGTTATGTCAGCTTAAGCACAAAGGGAGGGGAGGCGAAGACTACTCACGCTGCCCAATACGGTGCACGCGGTCCATCGCTTGCAGCTCGACCTGCGGGCGGGGAAAGGGGAACGTCAGCAGGGCGCTCGAGCGAGTCAAGCCTGTCACGCGCACCGCAGGGTTCCACCACGGGTCGAGGATGATGACGCGTGAGGCTTCGACCAAGTTAAGAGCCTGTAAGCGGAGTATGCGGAGCGGAGATGTCAACGGAGAGTCGCGAGAACACGGAGGTGAGCAGCACGCACCACACCACCGGCCTTGAGCGAGATGAGGAAGACGGTGCATTCGGGGTCGCTCGTGAAATGCTTGATCGTGTTCTCGCGAGCGAGCGGCGTCATCGTGCCGGCGAGGCGGACGTACTTGAAGCCGCTGAGCTGGAGACGACGAGCGACGAGGTCGCTGCGAGTAAAGCAACATCAGCAAGCTGGAAGATGCTCGGAAGGAGCAGCGCAACGCACAGCATCGACGTGAACTGTGAGAAGACGAGCGTCTTGAGCGTACGGTCTTCGGTCCTCGTCTTGCTGAGCTCCTCGAGGCTACACGACGGCAATCGCCTGGTCAGTAACTCAACAGACGAGCGAGCACAACGTAACTACGCACAGGGCCTCGATCTTGCTGCTCGTCCTGCTCTTGGTCGGGTCGATGCGGGCAAGGAAGCCTTGCCTGCCGGTCTCGTCCACCTCGATCGCGTCCTGGTCGAGGTCGATGCTCATCGGGAGGTGGCAGACGGGGCACTCGGGCCTCTGCTCGACGGCCGTCTCGAGGTACTGGCGGACACACTCGCGGCAGAAGATGTGGCGGCACGACGTCTTGACGGCGTCCTCGGCTTCGTCGAGGCAGAGGCGGCACGTGATGATCTCCTGCGGCAAGTCGGCAGCGGCGTGTTGGACGGGCTCTGCAGTCTTGGACTTGATGACGAGGTCGGGGTGGTCCGCCATCTGCCGCATGCGCGTGATGAGGGTGAAGATGTTCGAGTAGTTGTTGAGCACCGTGCCCTCGTCGGCATAAGTGTTGAACTTGCGCTTGACGTCCTTGAAGAGCGACTGGTACAGCTCCTCCTCCTCCTCGGTGAAGAAGTCGCGGCGGACGTTGACGACGCGCGGGGGAAGGCCGAGGTCGTCGGCGCGCTCGACCTTGGTGCGGCGGAGCATGAGGTGCGAGAGGAGGAGGCTCATCTTCTGGAAGGCGCGCTGGCCCTCGCCGGTCGTCGTCCCGCCGTACTGGATCGGCGTCAAGACCGCCTGGTTCCAGTAGCAGGTGTGCTGCATCGAGCTGTGCCCGCAAGCCGAGCAGGGACCGCCCGACGCGAGCCAGTGCAGGCTCTTGCAGTCGCACCGCTTGCAGAAGTAGAAGGCGAACGGGTCGCATCCGACGAAGCGAATGAGCGAGTACAGCTCGCCGACGCGGTTCTGGAGCGGTGTACCGGACAAACACCAGCGGTAGTGCGCGCGAAGGGCGAAGGCGGCCTTGGCGGTGTTCGACTGGCGGTCCTTGATGTTGTGCGCCTCGTCGAGGATAACGCGGTGCCTGGGCGAACGGATAGCACGTCAGCTGCGGTACAGGCGAGACCTCTGGCCCGAATGCCAGTAGCAGGAGAGTCGAACGCACCACTTGACCTTGTGCAGGATCGAGTCCTCCTTGAGCACCTTGCCCTTCTTCGTGAAGCCCTTCTGCTCACGGCGGAACGTCGACTCGAGGACGGCGTCTGGAATGGGTCACGTCAGCGAGCGCACGAGAGATAGGGAAGCGCTGGAAACGCACAGGAAGTCAAGACGACATCGAATTTCTCCATCTCCTTGGCGTTGCTGAGCCTGTTCGAGCCGTGGAAGACGAGCACCTTGAAGCCGGTCGTAAACTTCTCGATCTCGCTCTTCCACTGCATGATAGCAACTGTCGGGGCGAGCACGAGCGTCGAGCCCTTCGGGTGCGTCGGCGACCAATCGGAGAGGATGAGCGAGATGGTCTGGATCGTCTTGCCCATGCTACCCGCGCAAAGAACGTCAGCAATGCTCAGCAGTAACAGCGCAGAACAACGCACCCCATTTCGTCGCAGAGGAAGCCGCCCTTGAATGGCCCCGCCTCCTGCTGCTTGAGCCAGTTCAAGCCCTCGAGCTGGAACGGCAGAAGCTTCTGCGTGAGGAGCGCGGGTTGCTCGGCGCGCTCGACTTTGGTGAGAGGCCGCTCGGCGAGGTCGGGCCAGCAGGTCTTGAGCTCCGGATGATTCTTCCCGAGGTAGTAGGTCGTACGCTCGAACTGCGGTGGGCGGACCGTCAGCGCGTGGAGAAACGCAGTCTGCGAGAGAGCGAACGCACATGCGACATCTTCTTGAGAGCCTTCTTTTCCTCCTTCGTGATGACGGCGCCCTTGCGCGGCGCGACCTTTTCCTTCTTCTTCTTCTTGAGCTCTTTGTCGCCCTCGCCTCCTTCGGCCGGCAACGTCTCCTCTTCCTCCTCGTCCTTGACCTTCTTCGCCTTCTTCTTCGCCTTCTCCTTGTCCTTCTTCTTCTTCGGCTTCTCCTCCTCCTCCGACTCGTCTAGCTCAAACGCATCGCTACCTTCCTCCTCATCGACATCCATCTCAGCCGCCTCGGCCTCGGCGTCCCAATCCTCATCCTCGTCCTCCGAGTGCACTGACGACGCCGAGGGCGCAAAGACGGATCCCTCGGAATCGCTGTCCGAATCGCTCGGCGGGGCGACACGACGAGGCGTCGAGGCCTTCATCTTGCCCTTGCCCTTGACGCTGCTAGGCGTGCGTGACTCGCGCTCCTTGCGCGTCGGCTTGCGCTCCTTGCGCGTCGGCTTGCGCTCCTCGATCACCACCTCGAACGAAGGCGACCTTGCGCGACCTTTGCCCTTGAGCGAGCGCGAGACGGAACGCGCGAGGTCTTCGGCGTCGACAGCTTTGCCCTTGCCCTTGTCTGGCGTAGACTTGGAGAGACTGCTCTTGAGCTTCTTGGCGAGCTCGCGGGCCTTCTTGACGCCGGCATCCTCCCCGTCGTCATCGTCCATCATCAGCTCGTCCTCGTCCTCCTCCTCCTTCGCCTCGTCCTTGACGCTCGAGGCATCGTACTCGTCTGCACTGCCACCGTTGTCGGACGAAGCCGTCGACTCGACGATAGCCCTGCCCTTACCCTTTGCCGCCCGCTTCGAGAGCTTGACCTCCTCCTCTTCCGAATCGGTGAGCTGGAAGGTCGGCAAGACGAGCTTTTTCGATGCTGCAGCGGCAGCAGAACGGCGAGGAGTCGTGCGAGAACTGTTCGACGAACCTGGGATCAGCGAAACCCGCGAGGTGGAGGTAAGAGTTTCCGCTCGCAACGCACCTAGGCGTCTGTGCGCCCTCTTCGCTGTCCTCGACCTCCGAGTCGAGATCCATCTTGCCACCCTTGCCGCCCCTCACGCTCGTAGGCGCCGTGCTCGGTGACCCAGTCCCCGACCCCCTCGCACCGGTCGCAGCGCCCTCGGTCTCCGAGTCGGACGAGATGATGGTGACAGCTGACGAGTGGGTCGAAGAACGGCGTGGGCGGGCCATGGTGTGCGCCTGTGCGATGTTGGGCGTGGTGAGGATGGTCGAGGACGGTGTGGCGATGCTGGATGAGGATCGCGCGAGCCGGGGTGGGACAAGCGCGTGCCGGTTCGTCTATGCAAAGACGGTCTCCAGCAGTCTACAGCGCACAGTGCGAGCCTCTCAGTCGAGCGAGTGAGCGGTGAGAGCGAGTGGCAAAGGGGTCGAGGCTGACTTTGCCAGGCGAGGCACGTCAGGACGCGACAAAGGTCAACTTGCCAAGTTGACATCCTCGTTTGTAGTGAATGCGAATGCTGTGCGAGTTACTGCGAAGTACTGTCGAGTCTATCGTGCAAAGTCTACTCCTGCGACGCCTCTTCACCCCGCACACCCTCGAGGAACCCCTGGCAACACGCCTCGACATCAACCAGCTCCTTCGGCGCATCCACCGACAGCACCACGCAGTCGTCCTTGCGCACCAACACCTCGTCCTCGATCCGCACCGTCATGTCGTGGAAGTGCTTCGGGAAGTGCGCCAGAGGGGGGACGGTGATGCCCGGCTCGACCGTCTGCGAAGCGAGGAATAGCGAGGGCGTGGACGATGTGTCAGTGGGAGTCAGAGGGTCAGCGGGTTTGTGTGTACGCACAACGACCATGCCTTCCTGTAGCCTACGAATCGACCATCCAGGCGAACGAGAAGTCAGCGAGAGTTCCGCCGAACTCGGCCACGTCGCGCAACCCTGCGAACTCACCGCTCATCCCTCCCATAGCTCCTCGTATCATGCAAGTCCACTCCAATCGGATGCCCGACAAAATGCGGATACAACACCCTCTCCAGTTCTCCAGCCCTCATCTCGAAACCCAAGTCGCGCAACTCTGTCCGCGTCAAGTCGACAGAGTAGCGGTGCAGGTCTTCGAAGGTCCAGGAGGTGGAGGAGGTGCAACGCTGCGTGCAGGCGCGGACGACGCGGAGGACGGCTTCGTAGAGGTGCGCTTGGGGAGTCGTGAATGTGCCGGAGGCGGGGAAGGTGCCTGTGGCGCGACGTTTGACGAGAGTCAGCCAACTTGCGAAGGCCTCGTAAGCTGTCGAAAGCCTTCCGAAGCGCAGACGCACGGGTGATGTCGCTCGCATACCCTCCCCACTCGCACCCCGCATCAATCAGCACCATCTCGCCCTCCTTGACCGGTCGATTGTTCTCGACATAGTGGATCGTGAGTGCTTGAGCGCCGGATGCGCAGACTGGAACGTAGGCGAGGCGAGGGGAGCCGGAGAGGGAGGTGTGGTAGCTGAAGTGCGCGACGAGGGAGGATTCGGGGAGGCCGGGGCGGGCGAAGCGCATGACCTGTGGCATAGCGAGATGAGTGACTGGACCACAGCATATCAACACACCCTTGCTCGGCAAGCTAGCCAGCTGCGAGCACGGGTGAAGCTCAGGCCCGCTCAATCACGCACCTTTGCATGCGCATCCGCACTGATATCCGCCGCTCTCCGCATGACCTTGACCTCCGCCTCACTCTTGATCAATCTCAACCTCTCGACTTCCTTCTCCGCGCTCCGCACATCCCGCTTCTCCAACGCCTTCATCACCTCATCTACCTCATCGCGACCTGGGTCCTTCCCCGCCAGCGAGAGGTACGAGAGGAATGATCGAGAGGGTGAGCGAGGGCGCGTGCGGGAAAAGGTTGAGAGAGACTGCGAGGGGAGGTCGATGTAGATCGGGCCGCGGGAGTTGTGCGAGAGGATCTGCTGCAGCCGGTGGCCGAACCTGGCGGAATCGCAGGCCTGGGTACGGGGCTAATGAGCTCTCAACCGTGTCGAAGTGACGAGCGAATTGGGACACACCTCGTCCGCACCGAAAACTTGCATCACGCCGTCGAGCCCAGTCCGCGCCCCGTTCCACAACTCCTCGTACGCGTCCTTCGGCCGGCAAAACAGCGTCATCTTGTAACCTCTAGATGAGCTATCCTTCTCTGAGGGCGGGTGAACAAGCGGTTTCAGCTGCCGGACCTTCTCAGCGAAGCGGGAAGGGACGAACCGAGTATGAGCGCAGAGTCGGGTTCTTCAAAGCCCGTGATGTACCAGAGATTACTTCGTTGTCGGAAGCGGTAGCTGTGCATCCCAGACGCATCCCAGAGGTCAGCCCATCCACTTTCGAGAAGAAGCCGCCAAGAGGAGCGTCGCGAACGGACTCACAAGATGTTCTGCGTCATGTACTGGATCTGTCCGCCCGCAATGACGACGACCGCGTTGCCCTCCAGCCGGTCCATCAACTTCCGTCGCCGCTGCTCGTACTCCTTTGCCGAGATGCCAGGCGTGAGCTCGCCGGGTGCGAGGAGGTGAGGGTGAGTAGAGGGAAGCGGCTGGCCGTATGCCTTTGTCGTACTGTGCGACTGGAAGGCTGCATGGTGTCCGTGAGGGTGTGAGAGAGGCTGAGGAGTGCTTGACGAGTGCCGAGGATGAGGAAGAGCGAGCGGAAGAGTGGGAGTCCGTGGGCGAGCGGTACGACCTTCTGCCCGAGTGAGAGCACTTCTCAACACTGCTCTGCCGCCGCGAGAACCCATTCCGAGCGAGAAGTCGCACGAGGTCGCTTGCCAACCCTTGCCTCGTCCTCTTCGTCCTCGACCGCTCACACTCGCTGCTCTCATCGCTCGACCGGCCGCGATGAACAACACTATGATACCGAGGGAGATGCAGGATGACCAGGATCTCGCGTTCATGGACCAGGCGGTGGTCATGGTGCGTTCCCATCGCTTCATCAGTTAGCGAGTCGCACTCCAGCTAACACCGGTGCTCCAGGCCGAGGAGGCTCTTACAGCTCGCGAGATTCCTGTCGGATGTGTTCTCGTCCACGACGGCAAGGTCGTTGCGCGCGGACGCAATCGCACGAACGAGGGACGGAACGCGACCCTCCATGCAGAGTTCGACGCCCTCAGACACCTCCTTCCCGACCGCTCGCATGCTCAGACACCGGGCTTGACACGACCATACACGCCGCAAGCGGAGGACGTGATCGCAGCGGCGGCGGAGAAGGAGGGACCGGTCGCGGGAGGGAGGAAGATCTGGCAGACCCCGCTCAAGGGCGTCGTGCTGTACGTGACCGTCGAGCCGTGCCTGATGTGCGCGTCGGCGATGCGTCAGGTCGGCATCGAGAAGGTCGTGTACGGCTGTGCGAACGACCGGTTCGGTGGGACAGGCGGCGTCCAGTCGATCCACTCCGAGTGCGTCCACTTCACCTTTGATTCGCCTGATTTCCCGCTTACACTCGCTTCTCAAGCCCACGACTACTGTACGCTCCGCCGTACCCGGCAGTCGGCGGCTACCGGCGCGAAGAAGCGATCATGCTGTTGCGGCGGTTCTACATCTCGGAGAATTCGACAGGTGCGTGCCTCCTACACGCTGGATCACTTGAAAGGCTGACATCTTCGCACTGCAGCGCCAAAGCCGAAGAAGAAGTCGAATCGCGTTCTCAAGACAGAGATCCCTGGCGTCGTCTCAACTCCCTCTTCCCCTGCTTCCTCCCTCTCCCGAACTTCCACCCCGGCACTTTACCCCGAACCTACACCAGCGCCTGTCAATCTCCCGCCACCCGTACCCACCGTCTAGCCGCCAGCAGGTCAAGGAGTCCGCGCCAGTGCGAGCCCGACTTCGCCTCGTCTCATCCAGCATTTTCAGCCATTGTAACGTCGCTAACTCGTCAGCAGCCCACGTTACTCGTCAGCCTGAGAGGTGTACCCGCTGCTTCCAGACTTCCTGGCCGGACGTACGTGACCTCGCTCACGCTCGAACCGCTCGCCCGCTCGACCCTGCGCCTCCTGTCCTTTTTCTCCCGGTTCGCCCCACAGCCTCCTCTCGAGCCGCAGCATGCAACGATCCAATCCACGTGTTCAGAATCTCGCCCACGGACGCTCGAATCGTCTGTCGACTTCTCCTCCCTCTCACCCGCTCAACTTGAACATGAGCGCCTCTGGCTCGAGTGGCTTGGGCGGATGGTCGTCGCTCATCCCACCCGGCGCTGAGTGGATCGAGCCCAACTATGACCAGATCCTCAAGAGTGTCGCCGCAGGACAGTCGCCCTACCTCGTGATCATTAACATAGTTCGGAATCTTTACCATCCGACCGTGCCAGCCGGCTTCACGGGACAGCTGTACTTCTTGCTTGGGCTCTTCGCGATGTGCGTCCTCCTCTACCTCCTCGCAACTGTCGCTGACGCTCCAGCGCTTCCAGACACACGCTCACTCTGGTTCTTGGACTCGCCATTCGCCTCGCCCAAGGGCGACTATGGTTCTTCACTCGGCTCGACAGAACCGTCGTCCTGCCGAACACCTCGACCTTGTACGCGTTTTGCGCCACCGTCTACGCCGCTCGTACGTCGCGAAGAATCGTCCGTGCAGACATCCGCTGACCCATCCCTCCAGTCGGCATCGTCCTCATCGTCGCCTCGATCGACATCTCGCGAGGAGGCGATTTGCCAAGATGGTACCAAGGAATGCGGGCGTCCTGGTTCGGCTGCCTCTGGGTTGGCGCTTACTTCGAGATTTGGTCGACGCTGTGCGGATGGTACATCCGCAAGAAAGGCGCCTTCTACAAGGAGTCACGCGTCAAGACGGTGCTCGCCATCCTCATCCCCCTCGCCGTTCTCGTCATCGCCTGGGTCCCGCCTCTCGTCATTTTCTACTTCTCCATCCACGCCTACAACCACTCTTTCGTCGTCGCTGGAGAGATCGTCGACATGCTCGAGGAGTGGCAGAAGACGTGGACGCCTGCCAAAGGCCTCGAAATCGACAAGCTGGCGATGCTCTTCGCACCTGGGTCGGAGCTCGGTTACGACTTCACAAAAAGCTCGCACCTGACGCGGACTGGATACGCCTATGTCGCAGGCATACTCCTCGCAACGTTTGCCGTCAGCTGCTCCGCATCACGCGAAGGAACTTGTAGCTGACCGAGCGAACCGACAGATTTACCTCGTCGGCGTCTGGCTCGAGGTGGCGCATCTCTCGCAGACGGTCTCTGACCTTCGCACACAAGCTAGAGAAGCCGTCTACAAGCGCAACAGAGGAGCCCGGCCAAGCGACCTGACCGGCAAGACGAACGAGCGCTCCGACTCTTCCGCATCGACGCCTTCTTTGTCGACTCGGATCGCCCGACAACTCGATGAAGAGCAGTTCGCCCACGATGGGCGGACCGAGGCGACGCAGCACCCTTGGACGTTGCTGGCTTGGGTGCGAAGAAATCGTCTTTACTCGGCAGGGTGCATTGCGACGATGCTCCTCGTCAACGCCGGCATCGACTTGTGGCAGGCGACGACGCGCGTCGACCTGCGTTATCCGTCGGGACAGTTTATCGTAGAGATCCTGATCTCCTGGTACGCAAAACCCCGTGCATCCGCTTCGAACCGCGACTGACGCCTCTCCCCAGCTGGATGAACGGCATCCTTTCGACCGCTGTCGCTCTCCTCCTCCTTTTCCGCTCTCTCGACGCCTCGACTTCGCCTTTCCTCACCCTCCTCCGCCACCGTCTCCCCTTCCTCCCTTTCCCTCCCCCTCCCGCCGTCACCTGCTCGAACGCAACTCGCTCACTCATCACGACTGAACCGCCTCGCTACGCCGCAGCGTACGCGACAGGCTCTGTTCCTCTCGTCGAGCGCACGACGACGAGGTCGTTCAACGATGCGGCGGAGGGAGAGACGCCTCTGCCGGTCATGCTGTCGGAGCGGGGTCGGAAGGAGAGTGAATGGGATGACCACGAGCAGGAGAAGCAGGGGGCGTGGAGCGCAATTGCGGATAGCAGTGCACCTTCGAGTCCTCATGCGATGTGATAGAAATGCAGGAGTATCCGTAGAACCGGAATTGACGATTGCAGCGTTGTCACGGTTCCCATAGCTACACTTTGAGAATGCCTGAATTGTCATCTGCATGACATGCGAGAGTGCTGAGCGCAACTGCTCGGCCTTCGAGTGACCCCCGACTGCGCGTCGTGCTGGACTCGCGGTCCGGCGAGTCGTCAGGGAGCGACGTCCTGCTTGTGGAAGCTTGTTGTTTCGCCTATCCCGTCGGCTGTACCGCCGCAAGGGCTCATCGCGCGTCTTCCATCTTGACCTCTCCGTTCAAGCCGCTCGGACCCGGACCGGCGATCGACGAGTGAGCGCCGTTCGTTGCGGGGACAGAAGGAGCAGGGGGTGGCGCAGGCGTGCTAAGCGCATCGGCGAGGTCGGGGAAAGCCTCGCCCATCTGGGCGCGGAGGAGGTCGCGGTAGTCCTGCGAGACAAGACGAAAGTCAGGTGTTTTCGCTTCGGGAGGTTCCGTCGACGCGTGCTCACCGACACTGCTGAGAGAATGCCATTGGTGTACATGTTCTCGCCGGAGAGACGCTCGATGAAGTTCTTCGTGTGCATGTGCGGATTCTTGCCCTGGTCGACGAAGCTGTTGGGAGATCCTGCGTGTGAGCTGCTGCGCTAAGGCGCTTCCTACGGCTGGCTCACTTAATCACCTCAAGGGGAATGTTGACGTTTGCAACGAGGTCCTTCTGAGCGTGCAAGCGACCGAGTTGTTCGATCGTTTGTTGCCTGTCGAGGAGGAGAGGGTATCAGGCTGAAGCCAGATCTGACGCGGAAAGCTGCATTCACGCCTTGCGACCAATCAGTCCGCCCGGCACACCGCTCGCCACGCCATTTGACGAGCTTTCGAGAGCCGACTCTTGCACGTCGCTCGCACCTGATGAAGTCGGATGGGTCAGCGTCAACAGCTCCTGACGGGCTGAAAGAACCTGTACTCACAGATGCCAAGCTCTAGCAGCGTCTGGAGTAGCTGCTCGAGGCTCTGCTCGATTTGAAGGCGAGGAGGAGCTGCTGTCGCTGGAGGAGGGGCGGCGGTCATGGCGGCGGCGTCTGGCGCCTCGGCGGGAAGAGCAATCGACTTCTGGCGAGCTTGAGAGCAGTACAGGCGCACAGCCGAGCCCGAAGCTGAGCGAAGCGGTGAGTGTCGTCGACGGACCTTCCTCGCCCTGTTCTTCGACCCCGACGACCAATTTGTGGCTGCTCTAGCTGGCTTGTGCGCGTGTTGCTGGACAGAACAGACTTCTCGAAGAAGTGCACAGGTGAGCACGCCCCTTCCCATGCCGCTGCTGCGACGCCTGAGCGCTTCACGAGTGGACCTCCTCTTCGAAGTTGAATGAGGGAATGGCACGGCGGCGACGCTCTCTGATGGGCAGCAGAGACGCTTGGACGATGAACAGAACCGTTCTAGCTTCCTATGCGAGGTGGCGCCTTCGTACGTCGCGCTGACACCTTCGTCCACCTCGTCGCAGACGCTCGCTCCTCTCCGCATTCCTCACCTCGGCAACGCTTTACCCTTAACGACTTTCTGACGACTGCTCACGGCTCACGGCTTGACGACCGATGCCGAAGACTCTGACAAGGTCGCTGTCACGAGTGAGCCTTCCCTCCTGCATTTCGAGAGGTAAAGACGCTGACCGCTGACTTCGATCAACAGCCTCTGGCGGACCTGAGCAACCTCCTGTGGATTCGCTCAAAGGCCGCCAAGACGGATACGGTCGAGCAGACGGCCGGCCCTCCCCCGCTGCTCGCCCTTCCCGAAATCACTGCCGACCCGTTCGCTCCTTTCGACCTCGATGAACCCGACGACCACCTCGACGCACCCTTCGACGGTCCTACTCGTCCCTCAGTCGACTCTCACCTCTGGAAGGAGTGCACGCCAATCCCGGATGATCCGATGGGCGAAGCATTGGCGGAGGAATCCTTCGCACGGAGGGTCGCGAGTCGACACACGGCCATCGTCGAGACTGAGGACGAGTTATCCGGCTCGGAGGACGAGTACGAAGATGCCGACGATTCGAGCGAGTTTGCCGAGCCGGTGTCGCCGTCCTTCGAAGACGAAAGCGCGGGCGCGATCTCGACACCCAATACGTCGCTTCCACACGCTTCACCCGATCGCTACGACGCCGGATCACCATGGGCGTCGTCACCGCATGCGAAGGGTGAGGCTGGCTCCCAGCAAGACGGCTATCCTTTTCCGCACACCTCGACTCCACCTCGCCCTCCAGCCGCTCATTTCGTCGAGCTGATCGAGACGTGCCCTACTCCACCTTCGTCAGCTGCCGTTGTGGCCGAAGAACGGCGACGAAGCCTACTCGTGGCTAGCGGTCTAGGAATCGATTGCGAGGAAGACTCGGATGGCGAAGACTCGACGCGACCGTCTTCCGTCACCCCGAGATCTCCCAGCCGCATTCGGTCCCGATCTCGCTCGCCGTACCAGCTCGGTAGTCGAGCAGCATCTCCCGACTCGCTGGACGAGGAGGAACAAGCGGAGATCGTTGAACCACCACTCGAGTCGTACCCGCCGTCGCTCTACCCGGACGAGGCCCACTTCGACACGTACACTCGCCGGCCTCGACATCCCCGCGCCTCAGTCTATCGCTCGGACGACGAAGACCCCTTGCCCTTTTCCGAACTCACCTCGACGAGTCTTGTCAACTCGCTCCTTGCTCTCCGTCAACCTCACAACGACTCGACTTCGCACATCCCCGCTCCTCCGGCTGAAGACCCGTCGACTCTGCCCGCCCCCCGTCACGTCCGCCCTCACCACGCCCGAGAGCGTTCGGGCGCTCAGTCTCCTGCACCCTTCTCTGACTTGGTCTCGCCCACGACCGCCCAATCTCGACGCGACTTCAGCACCTCCCAGCCCTTCCTCCGCGCTCAGCAGTCTAATTCCACCCTCTTCTCGTGGGATCTCGCCCACCTTCCCGCTCCCCGCACGCCACGAGAACGGCCATTCAGAGTCCGCACCTCTGCTCTTTTCCTCCCGACGTCCTTTCTCGGCGGCGGAAAGGGAACGGGCTTGTACGGCGATGTGTGCGGTGCGGTCGAGCGGAAAGTCGAGGAGCCGAAGAAGAAGGAGAGGCGGCGCTCGATGCCGTTCAGCAGCAGTCTGGCGAGTCTGAGTGCCGTGTTTAGCGGCGATAGCGAGCGGTCCGCGCGGCGAAACAGCGGCTTCGGTATCAGGTCGGCGTCCGTCGCGGGACACGCCATTCCAGAGGATGCCGTCGACGCTCGTCCTTGGACACCCTCGCTCGCACCTCAAGTCGACGAGTTCGCCGTCCTCGCAGCGGAGAAGGATGTCGTTCCGCCTAAGAGTGACAGGCTCAAACGCTCGACTAGCCTCCGCAGGTCGCTCAATCGATGGACTAGGCGGGCGAGCTGGGCGCCATCAACGGCGCTCGACGTGGAGGAGGAGGATGAAAGGCGGCGAGAAAGGCAGGAACGGAGGAAGAGCGGGTTGAGCTTCTCGTTGTTTCGGCCGCAGGGCACCAGGCCGGCGGAGGACCTCGACCACTGGGTTTCCGTCGTTTTCCGCTAGAGTTACTTATCCCCATACACGCATCTTCGACGTCTATTCACGCCTAATCTACGCTCTCACGACTTGTTGTTGTCGAATGCCATGCAGTGCAGACGTTCCGTTTGATTCGATTCTCGGGTTTCTCGGCGAGCTCCTCTGGCACACTATTGCCCGCGCTCATCCTCCCATTCCTCCTCTGCCTCGCCGTCCTCTGCACCCGTCTCTCCCTCCGTCCCAGGTCGAGGCCCGACGAAACCGAAGTAGTTCCCTAGCCGGCGGAACACACCTCGAACAGCCTCGGCGCTCTCATCCTCGTTCATTTCGCGCTGCCTGTTCGCCTCTTCTCCGTCCTCGTCCTCGCCAGCGAAGCCCCCAGGCATCTCGCCTCCACCGCCGTTCAGCATCGCCAGTTCCTCCAATAACTCGGCCCGAAGCTCGTCATTCAGCTCGACCTGCGGTCCTTCCGCGCCCATACCCAGCATGCGCATCAATCCGTCTCGCAACGCAGCGGCGACGTCCGTGCCCCCGCCTCCTCCTCGGCCTGCTAGACCCGCTGGTACGACGCCACGACCTCGTCGGCGAAAGGATGGCGCGGCGTACAGCATGGCGAAGTACGAGTCGTCGTAGTGCGTGACGTTGGGACCGGTGGGAGGGAGAGGGTCGAAGGAGTAGAAGGTGCCGCTTCGGGCAGTGGGAGGGAGGTAAGGTCGGACGGAGGGGATTTCTGCGGCGAACGATTGATCAGTATGTGCGTGTGACGAAATGTTCTCCCAGAACACTCACCGGAGATGAAGGCAGCGCGGATGATGCCAGCCGGCGCGTAGCCTTCGGGGAACGGACCCTTTGAGAAAAGCTCTTCGCCAATCTTGACATCTTCGTTCGACTGGTCGTCCAGCATCGTCGCGGCAGTCACGACTGCTTTTCGCAGCCACGCCGTCGACGCCGGGTCTTTCCAGAGTGGTGCTGAGCGGTTGGCGTAAAGTTCGGAGAGCAGGGAGAGGGCATAGGAAGGGTTTTTGCTGCGAGCGGTGAGCGTGTCAGGCGAGGTCGCCGAACTCGAACGTGATCGGACGCACGTGTATGAGCCGTCAGGCTGTGCTCTTCGGTGCGAGACGAGAGCGGGCGGAACGTCGAAGGCGAGAGCGTTCGAGAGGAGCGTCGCAACCATCGGGAAGCGGAGGATCGCGCTGACGAGAGCGGCAGTGCTCTTGTCTCCGGTCTATATGGAAGGGAACGATGAACATGCCGAGTGCACCGAGAGTAAGGGACCGGGACGTACCTCCTTCTTCTCCTCTTCCTGGTTCCGCAAGCACAGCGCCTTTGCGTAAGCGAGTCCAGGATAGCCACTTATGCACATCGACGGATACGCCGCCTCAAGCGCCGGAATGAGCTTGAAGAACCACTCGTGCTGACCCGCCTTCGGCGCGAGGAGGTCGAGCCAGCAGAGCATCCCAACTGGATCTGCGTCGCCGCTTATGCTCAGTCCGATCTTCGCCCATTCGAAGGCTGTCCGCCAAGTTCCGCGCTTGACGAGGAGTGCGACTTTGCGAGCAATGCCGAGGTAGAGGGCGCGGTTCTCGATCTGGCTGTACGCGAGGCGGAACGAGCCGGAAGGGAAGGTGGGAGGGAGTGGAGCGGAGAGGGCGTAGAGTGCTCGGGAGAGGTGGGTAGACGAGGCGCCCTGGTCACCTTGTTGCGCCATCATCTCGGACAGCTGCATGTGGGTGTCGACGTGGTAGGGCTGCGCGGCGAGGACGTCGTACAGCCTGTTTCCGTCCGCTTGCTGCAAAACCTCGAGGAACATCATCTGCGCCTGCTTATAGCTTGGCGAGTGTACAAAGGTAAACCAGTCTCCGCCGCTCGCGTCCTCCTGCGCCTCGACGCCCTCGTACCGCTCGAGTGTGAGAACACCTGCAGGCGATGGCCAACCGGGCTCGGGCGTTGCGAGATACGACGAGGTGCGGCGGAGGGAGGTGGCGTGGTGCGGATTGTTGGCGAAGCGAGCGTGCAGGTTCGAGCGAGGGGCTTGAGGAGCGCTTCCGATCTGGGATGGTGATGGTCAGACGAAAGTCAAAGCGGTAGCTCGGCGGCACATACCACACTCTTGCCGAACATTCGCCGCAATTCGGCATCGGAGTCGAGGTACTTCGGGTCGAAAGCGTAGACCTGGAGGGGGCCGTCAATGCGCCGCTTTCCCTGGACGCGAGATCGCACGCACCTCCTTGACAGCGGCCCATTTGGGATCAAGACGACTTGTCGCCGTCGAACCAGCCGTAACCTGGGCATTTCCGCCCCTCGTCGCCAGCTCCGCCAGCGCCCTGTCAATCTCGTCCATCCCGTCATCCTCGACCTTGGGCGTCTCTGCCTTCGCAGCTTTGGCCTTTTTGCTCTTCGACTTTGTAGGCGTCGCAGCAACACTTGGCGGACTGGCAGGAGAGTCGAGGGACACAGGGGCAGAAGGCGAATCGTCGGCGGGTTTCGCAGCCTTCTTCTTTTTCTTTCGGTTCGAGCTCTTTGCCTGGCGGGTAGCAATACCTTCAGTTCGACCTGCGAGCACGAGCAAGGACAACGGACCTTTGTCGGCGCAGCAATCGTGCTCTCCTCCTCCTCCTCGTCCTGGTCGTCCGGCTCATCGCCAAGTCCGAGCTGCAGGGTCCCCAAGTTGGTTCAGCGTTCACAGAGGACACATCTGGGAGCACTCACGGCGGCGAATCCTCCCTTGGGTTGCGCTACCACTTCTTCTTCCTCCTCATCAGTTATGTCATTCTGGGTCGGAAGAGTCGACGTCGAAGCCTGTCGGGAGCGCTCGAGCTCTTCCAGCTCGGCAAGTTCGCGTTGTTGGCGCTTGTTGAGCCGGCCCATAGCAAGTTCAGCGGTCTAGCGGGATGAAGTCGCTTGCTGACCCTCGTCCGACCTGCTCTCCCTCGTCCCGCTCGCTGCTCTCGCTGTCTTCCCGCTCAGACTGCTCGCACGATGTTTTCTGCTCACCGGGACGACCGTCAGGTGCGCTCACGTCCCCTCGCGCGCCCTCCCACGTCGTCGCGAGCTCACACACCTCGTCCCCACCTCAAGCAGGTCGAAGCGCCGCCCTCGCCTCCAGCGGTCGACAGGCTGTCCAAGCTGCCGATGGAGCTCTTGCAGAAGATCTTTGACGACGCCTACGCCACCGACAAGCCGACTGAGCCTCTCTCGCGCACCCTTCTTCCCCTCTTCGACCGCTGCGTCTGGCGCGACGTCAAGGTCGTCGGTGACAAGCGCCTTGTCGCCTTCTGCGCCACTTTCCAGACTCGCCCGTCGGTCGGGAGGCACTGCCGCACCCTGAAGGTTGAGCACCTCAGGTCTCCGGCCGTCGTCTCGCAAGCCTCTCTCGAGACCGTCTTCGCGAATGTCCCGATCCTCGTCACACTCGTCATCCACGGTGACTGGGACACTCTTCTCGAAGTTCTGATGCCTTCCGGGCGCCAGGCTGCATTGCCGTTCAGCGCAACGATCCGACATTATTCTTGCATCTGCAAGACGCAACGCACCGACCCGTACAACCCGGCCTACCTCGCGTGCATCACCAGCATGACGGGCTTGACTGCTCTTCAGCTCGTTCTCGAGCACACAGAACAGGGCAGCGCCGTCTCCCCTCCTTTGCCTTCGAACGGATCGGTCAAGGTCGCACCGCTCAACGTTCTTTCCATCTCAGTCTTGCGCGAATCAGACCTCGACAGTTTGCGCCTGCTTCTCCGGAGTGTCCCATCAGTCAAGAAACTTGTGGTCGCGCATTCTGATGAGCCATCGCGCTTGGAGAAGCTGATCCAGGCACTCGCAGCTCCGGACCGCCTTGAGCACTTGGTCTTGCACGCATTCGCCGTCGCGCGTCGTGCTCTACCCGCCGAACTCAAGCAGCTCACCCACCTCAAGCAATTCACGTTTCACGGCGACTTCTCCCAACTCGGCCGCGACTCTTTCGACATCTTGCGTGCCTTGCCGCTGGAGCGCATCGAGCTCGGCAGAAAGAGCGACATCTCTTCCGTCGAGCTCATTGCTCTTCTCACGGGCGAGACGAGGCTCCCGAGTCTTAAGAGGCTTCACCTCGACAACCTGGAGGGCGTAATTGGCGGCTCGATCGCTACGGAAAGCGATATCGACGAGGACGGCGCGGATCGCGGTTGGATAATGCCTCGCTGGACACGCTCATTCCGCAAAATGGATCGTCACGGCCTCATCAACGCGGGCGTCAAGATCACCGGCTCCTTCCTTCGCGCTTCCGACACGGAAGACGCATGGAACGACGCGCTCGACACTTTCGCAGACAACGAGAACGAGCTCTTCTGGCTCGCTATGGAGGCCAATGATGGCGACGAGGTCGCAGCCTGGGAGGCCGTCTACAGCGGGCGGATGTTTTGAGTTCAGTCTTTCGGTGTACTGCGTGAAGTGTAGTCAAACAGGGCGTTCTCCTGCGTGCTACGGACGCCCGATGCTCGCAGCCTATACCTCTTTCTGCCAGCCCTTTCGCTTCTGGCCTGCTGCTCTGCCTCTTCGCATTCTCGCGCCTCGCGCCTCACGCCGCTCTGTCCGGTTCTTTCAGACGAGTTCAGCAGCAAGCGATAGTTCCGCCACACAGTCGATCTAGACCGCACTCTCCCTCGTCGTAGTCCTCGACAACCCCCCTCCCTCCGCCTCATGCACCTCCATCTCCCCAACCCTCTCCTTGACATCCTCCCCCTCGACCTTCTCGTTCTCGGGCTGGTCGACAGCCTGCGCATGCGACTCTTTTTCGATAGCGGCGTCGGCAAGCGCGACGCGGGCGGTGCGGTCGAGGGAGGAGATCTTGCGGTGGACGGTGCGGGAGACGCGGAGAGGGCGACGGACGACCTGCGACGAGAGGCATGTCAGAGGTACTTCTACAAAGAGCGAGAGGAGGCGGGAGGCGCACCATGACGGGAGCACTTGACTTCTGCACCAAGTAGTTCGAAGTCGATCCGAGAAGCATGCTGCACAAGATCGAGGGAGTCAGTCTCCAGCTACGAGGAATGCAAGAGATACGAGATGCGAAGAAAGCGAGAGACTCACCCCTTCAGCTTCGTCAACCCCCGACTTCCCACCAGCACCAGCGTTGGCTCGAGGTAATCAATCATATCGACAAGCATGTGTCGCGGGACCTTGGCATGGATGGCCTGGCAGATGACGCGGACGTTGAGGCGCGTCCGCTCGAGAAGAGTGGTTGCTTGGCGCGCGAGTTGCAGGGCTGGTGCTTGTCGTTCGCGTTGGTTGGCGATCTTGGCTTGGCGAGAGGTGTCGTCCGAGTCGACTGCGAAGCAGCGCGGTCAGCAAGCTCTGAGAGGGATAGAGCGAGAGCGGACGCACGCTTCGAGTCCGTCTCCATGACCGAGACGAGGATGCACTGTGTCGAGAGATCGCGGCAAAATCAGTTCCACTGCAGAGTGACAGCACCGACGAGCGATACCACGACGCACCTCGTCACCCTCACGCAAGACCGTCCCGATAGCCCACTGGATCGCATACAGACTCTCCTCGCTCAAGTCGCTCGCAACAAGGTACCTCCTCCTCTTCCTCCCTGCCTCCACAAGCGCCCTATCCGGATCTCCATGCGTAAGCGTAACCGTACACCGGTTCTTCTCGAACGTCGGTCGGCCAGTCTTGAGTTCGAGCTTTTGCGGCGCGCCGGACTTGGTTGATTTCCGGCGTGGGAGGAGGCCGGTTCGAGGGTTAGCCCGGGGCAGGCCGCCGATTGTTGCGGTTGAGGAGGAGAGTGAAGGGGAGTTGGAGATCAGGGAGGAGGACATCGGGTCGGTTGGAGGGATTAGGTTGGGACCTTCGCCGGGGTAGTAGATCGTGTTTCCTTCGCGGGTCAGGAAATCGAAGGGCGTGTCGGCCGATGCGTTAGCCTGCCAGGATGAGAGTGCATCAGCTTCCACCCGCCTGAAGTAGCCTGGCGAGCTATGCGGCAACGCCAGGCATTGAGGAGGACCAGCGACGTACCTCCGTGTTCTTCTCGACCTCTTCGTCGAACTCGATCTCCTCGTCGTCCTCGCTGAACTCGTCGTCGTAACCGACGCTGCCGTTCTCGCTGCCCTCCTCGTCGCTCGTGTCGTCGTCGACAAACGCATTGCTCGGCGAAACGACCGGCATCGGTCGTGCACCCTCGCCCTCGCTCTCGCCGTCCATGTCGTCTCCACGGATACCCTCCGCAGATGCATCGCGACTCCTCGTCCCCGCGCGCGAGCGGCTGCGCGACTTGCTCGACCTGCGCCAAGGAGACAGCGACCTGCCCCGACCCCTGCCGCGGTCGTCCTCCGAGTCCGAAGTCCCTGCGCCCGCTGCACCCGACTTGTTTGTGCTCCGTCGGATGGACAGGAAGTTCATTGTGTCCGCCGAGAGCGTGTACGATGAGCGAGAGACGGGTCGATGATGTCGCGAGGTGGGGGTTCCGTTCGAGCTGGCGGCTGTCGCTGGTGGATTGGGTCGTACGTAGGTATGGATAAGTACTCTAGAGCAGTCTACTGAACGTGTCTGCTCGCAGTGATTGGCGATCTTTCTGAGCGAGGTCGTCACGGTGAAAGGCCAAGTACCCCTTCGCCGACATCGACTCGGCTTGTGCCGCTCACACGCTCTCGGGCTGAGCTGACGGGTGCTCACTGCCACTAACTGAGCTCACTGAACGCTCACGTAGTCGCTCGAACTTGTCCCGCCGCGCCCTTCCGCCTGCTCGACTCGCAGTCGCCTCCCCCGCTTTGCCGCACCGACCACGCTACCGAGCTCGTCCAGGGGCCGCGCGGGAACACGAGATGGACTTTGCAGACGTGGTGCACAAGGCACTTGAGGAGAGGCAGCGCGGCGGGGCAGACGATGGCGAGACGGGCGCACTTTCGAAGGGAGATGGACATGACAAGGGCAAAGAGCGTCCGCCGGCTCTGTCGCTCCTGTCTGTGCCCGGGTCAGACAGGCCGACGAGCGCGGGTGCGAGTCCCGTTGCGCGAGCACAGGACGGACCGTCTTCGCCTGGAACGCCGCGAACCGCTACCTCGCCAAGTTCGCCTCTCCAGCTCCCCTTTCTCCTCGCAAACGGCCGTCCGAACGCAGGCGGCTCGAAGCGGGGCCCGGATTCTCGCTCTCCGTCCGCATCGAGATCGCCGACTCGTCGCCAGACGGCGGCAGACGAATTCCTCCTTCCTCCTTTCTACGGCGCGCAGATCCCCTCCTCGCCGACTAGCTCTCCCCCTTCGAACGCTCTCGGTCTCGACACACCTCGACCGAAACATCGGACGCAGGCGATGTTCAATTGGTTCGACGACATGAGGGAGAAGGAGGGAAGGGATTCGGGCGAGACGGAGACGTTCAGGCGGACAGACAGTCCAGCTCGGCTCGACATGAGTCGGTCGTCCTCGCTTTCAACAACGGCGAACAAGGCGAACGATGGTCCGAACGGCGTTCCGCCCTGCCCCGCATCCGGCGCGAAACCCCGCTCCTCATACCGCTTCCCGACCACCTCCTCCTCTCCCTCCTCATCCAAAACGCGCCGCCGCCAACCTCGCCAAAACGGCTATGCCAACAGTAACCTCGCCCAGGACGCGCAGTCGATGTCGAGCGACCGCGACTGGTCAGATGTCGACTCGACGCCTGCTCCTCGTCCCAAGTCCTCCCCCTCCGCCTCGAAAGACAAACGTCCGCCCTCGCCTTCTCATCCGCGCCGATCAAGCACCGACGAGAAACGCCAAAACAGCGCCGACACGACTGGCGCACAATCGATGGGGTCGGACTTGACGAGCGGCGCACAAGTGAGCGGTGGCCTGCGCGGGGCTTTCACCGTCTCGGATCTCGAGCGCGGCGCGCGAATCTTGCGAGGCGAAGAGCCTGATCGGCCCGCGCACGAGACGCCTGCTGGAGCGGCGAAAGAGTCGACCCCGAAGCATACTTCGGCGCTCAAGAAGCCTCAACAGGCGCTTTCGCCGCTGTTCAAGGGCTCGACAAAGTTGTTGGGTGGAGGGAAGTTGAAGCGCGCGCGGTCGGCGGGCGAGGCGGAGGGTCCGTCGAGTGGGGTTCAGACGCCTTCGGGCGAGGCCGGCGGGCATTCGAGGGACGTTTCGGAGCGAGGGAGCGTGCCAGCGACGCCTGCGCGGCCCAGGAGTATGCATGATGCGGCGGGGGAAGAGGCAGAGTGGGAGGACGAGACGAGGGACCAGTTCGACACGCTGGCGGGCGCGCGGAGCCACGATGCACAGTCGGGACGGCCGAACCAGAGTCGGAGAAGCAGCTTGTGGACGGGCGGAGGCTTCTTCGCGCCTCACCATCGCGCAAGTGGGTCAGGGTCGGGGACGTCGACTCCTCGTGGCGGCGAGAGCGAGGACGAGGGCGCGGCATCGAGCGGTCCCGGCCCGAAGAGGCCGGCGGGTGCGGCAAGGAGGGGCAGCGCCTGGAACGTTGTCAAGAACCGTTTCGGCGTTGCGGGAGGCGACAAGGGCAGAAAGAAGAAGGAGAAGCAGGGTGCGAGTTTGACCGGTCATGAGCTCGTCTCGGTACGATCTACCCTTTCTCCCCTTCTCGTATGAGCACTCGTTGACGCTCGTCGTACCAGGAACTCGCTACGGGCGTCTTGCCGCTCGTGCTCGTCAAGATGGCGACGATGGACCGGGACGACAAGGGCGACAAGCGCATCCCGATTCTCATGAACTACCTGAGTGCGTGGTCGTGCGTTTCTCCTTCTCGCGTCATGCTAACGTGTCTCTCGCGCCTGCAGAGCTCAAGATCACCGACTCGGTGTACCCCTTCCACGACCGCCACGCCATCTTCCGCATCGAGCTCGAGTACGGCGACGGCGCCGTCAAGTGGGTCATCTACCGCGAGCTCAAGGACTTCGTCAACTTGCATGCCCACTACCACGTCGCCAACCTTCGCCAAGGGATCGACAAGTTCCCGGCCTTTCCCAAGACCAGCTTGCCGTACCTCAATTGGCTCAAGAGCGAGGGACGGGGACAGGTTGGAAAGGCGGAGTTTGCGAGGATGCAGCGCGAGGCGCTCGAGAATTACCTCCTCAAGCTGATCCGGGCGACGGTGCGTTAGGATACGTTCCGTTTGATGAACCGTCCGAACAACGCTGATGCCAGTTTCTCGGCTTCGACGCAGATGTTCGGGCCCGGTGCGAACCGTCTCTGCAAGTTCCTCGAGATTTCGGCCATGTCGATCAAGCTCGCTACTTGCGGCGGTGAACAGGGAAAGCAGGGTTACCTCGTTCGTTTCGCTCTCCGCTTTCTCGCCTACCTGCACTGACGAGTCTCCCTCGTAGCGCATCACCTCGTCCGGCGCGTCGAGGCGCAAGCAGCCTGGCTTCCACCCGCTCAGCTGGAAGAAGCGGCATGAGCCGAAGTGGTTCATCGTCCGCGACAGCTACATCGTCGCAGTCGAGAGCCCCGCATCGGTGCGCTCCAACGCTTGCTATCGCGCTCATTGCAATGCTGACGAACGCTGCGCAGACCGAGGTCTTCGAGGTCATCATGGTCGACTCGACCTTCGAGATCGAGCGTCCGACGCGCATGTATCGCAAAGGCCTCAACTTCCTTCATGCGAACGGCACGAACGACAGCCTCGACGATGTCGACCCGGAACTGCGCGAAGGCAACGTCGACCTCTTGGCCCAGGTTGGGCGGCCTCAAGGCCATCGCGGCGCAGGTGATCCGAACGACCCTTCGACTACCGACCCGAAGAGCAACAACGAGAAGGAAGACCTCAAAAGCTCGTCCGTCCACACCTTCTACCTCCGCTCGAGCGAACGTAAGTTGCGCCTCGTCGCAAAGACGGAACGTCAGCAGGACCAGTTTGTCGCCAGTATCGAGAAGATGCTGGCCAAGACGATTTGGGCAGGCAAGAACCGCTTCGAGAGCTTTGCGCCTATCCGGTTGAACGTCGCGGCGCAGTGGCTGATCGACGGGGTTAGTCGTTCGTCTCCTCGTCCGTTTTCTCCGGCTGACAGCTCTTCACGCAGCGCGACTACTTCTGGAGTCTCTCACGCGCGATTTCTCTCGCCAAGGAGAAGATCTAGTGCGTACTGCTCGCCTCCTTCACCTGCGCCGCGAGCTGACTCGCCTTCCCGCGCAGCATCCACGACTGGTGGCTCTCACCTGAGCTCTACCTTCGCCGCCCCGTCGCCAACAACGGTGTGTGCCACCCTCCTTTTCGCGCTATGCTTGCTCACTAACCACCGCTCGCAGAGAAATGGCGGCTCGACAAGCTTCTTCAGCGCAAGGCTCGCGAGGGCGTCCAGGTGTTCGTCATCGTCTACAAGGAGGTCTCGAACGATTTTACGCCTGTCGACTCGCAGTACACCAAGCTCCGCCTGCGAGGCTTGCATCCGAACATCCACGTCCAGCGCTCGCCTTCGCACACCTCTACCGGCACGCTCCTATGGTCCCACGTGCGTTGCTCACGGCTTCTGTTCTTTCGGGCGCGCTGACGACGCTCTCCTCCCGCAGCACGAGAAGATGTGCGTGATCGACGACACCATCGGATTCATGGGCGGCCTCGATCTCTGCTTCGGTCGCTGGGACTCTCCCGGCCACGTCCTCGTCGACGACGGACCTAATCCCATCAAGGACGGCCGAGCAGTCCACGGCCTCGACACCGAGACCGCCGCGAGGCACCAGATCTGGCCCGGCAAGGATTACTCAAACCAGCGCGTCCTCGACTTCCACACGCTCTCGAAGCCGTTCGAAGACATGTACGACCGCGGCAAGGTGCCGAGGCAGCCCTGGTGAGTCGAGGCGTGTCAGCATACCCTGACAATTACTGACATCGCCTTCCGCAGGCACGACATCGGCCTCCAAATCATCGGTCAGCCCGCTCGCGACCTCTGCCGGCACTTCATTCAGCGGTCCATTCGCTTTCATTGCTGTTGTTGCCGGCGGATGCTGACGAGCTCCTCTTCAGATGGAACTACCTCCTTCGCATTAAGAACCACTCCGTCAAGATGCCTTTCCTCCTCCCCGCGCCCGACTTCACGCCCGAGCAGCTGCAGAACCAGCGCATCACCGGTACCTGCGAGGTCCAGATCTGCCGCTCGGTCGGCCCGTGGTCGATGGGCATCTCGCACATCGAGCACTCGATTCAGAACGCCTACATCAAGTGCATCCAGCTCAGCGACCACTTCGTCTACATCGAGGTGCGTCGAAGTTCTCTCGTTCTTTCCCATGCCCGCTCACGCTTCTTCCTCGCCCGCAGAACCAGTTCTTCATTTCGTCGACCGAGGTTGAGGGGACCGTCATCGAGAACAGGATCGGCGACGCCCTCGTCTCGCGCATTGTGCGAGCCCACAGCGAAGGAACGCCTTGGCGTGCGATCATCGTCACTCCGCTCGTGCCAGGATGTGCGTCGCCCTGGCTTCGTCTCGCTTCCTCCGCACTAATCCGTCTCCTCTGCGCAGACCCTTACCCGCTCGACCACTCCGAAGCCGGTTCCGTCCGCCTCATCATGGAATGCCAGTACCGCACGATCTGCCGCGGCGAGCACTCGATCTTCGCCCGCTTGCGCCGCGAAGGAATCGACCCCGACGAGTACATCACCTTCTTCGGCCTGCGCTCGTGGGGCACACTCTCGAACGGCGCCTTGACGACCGAATCGGTGCGTCTCACTCGCTATTCTCGTTCTCGATGCTCCGCTGACTGGCTGCTCTCACTCGCAGACCTACATTCACGCCAAGGGTATGATCGTCGACGACCGCATCGCCATCATCGGCTCGGCCAACATCAACGAGCGTTCTCAGCGCGGCGACCGCGACTCTGAGCTCGCCTGTATCATTCGCGACACCGACATGATCGACTCGACCATGGCTGGCAAGCCTTACCAGGTTGGCCGGTTTGCGCACACGATGCGCGTCCGCTTGATGCGCGAGCATCTCGGTATCGATGTTGACGAGCTCGAGGCGAGCGAGGGGCGGGAGGAGCTCGAGGCGCACGAGGCAGAGCACTTGACCTCGAAGGACGAGCAGTGGGATCCCGACCACGAGCAGAGCGTCGGCGATGACCACGGCGCCAAGGCGGGTAAGACGTCGCGCTTCATTCGGAGTGCGGCGGGCGCGACGGGCGAGTACGTCAGCGGCGTGAGCGGGGGCGTCGCCGAGGCTGCGTCGCTCGGGTTGCAGAAGACGGCTGGCAAAGTCACGACCGACATGAAGCTCAAGATCGACAAGAAGGAGAACAAGCCGCCTCAGTCTGTCGACGACGACGAGGAGACGAACGCCGACCGCATCGTGCAGGGCTCGTCCGGCACGGATGGCTTCGCTTCGACAGTCGTCCCGACGCTCGAAGAGAAGGTCATGAGCGAGGGCCGCCCTTCCGGCTCGAACAAGCTCGATGGCAATGTGCGCGACTTGCGTCAGCAGGCGGCGAGGGAGCGCAAGCAGGGCCCGACGCTCCAGTCGCCGGCTCAGAAGCGCGAGGCGAAGGAAGAGGCGGAAGGCGACGCGGGCGGACAGCGCCCTCCCTCTGGCGAACCGCAGCCGAGTGACAAGCACCCTCAGCGCAGCAAGCTCGGCGAAAAGACGACGCAGCACAACACGTCTGTCGACGACACGCGCAAGCTCGACATGGAGGATGCCAGTTCGCCCGAGGAGCCTGAGCCGCTTTCGCCTATGAACGAGGACGGGCCCGAGTCGAAGGACAAACAGGACGAGCGCGAGAAGCAGGTCAAGGTCCACCCGCCTCCGCCCGACTTGAACGCCGACCCGCCCGACATCGCCAACGCCGACCAGGGCTACCGCTCGCTCGACCAGGACGGCAAGGACGGCAAGTCGGCTGTGGCTTCGGCTGAGAGTCGCGAGAACCTCCACCGCACGACGAGCCAGTCGCAGGGCAACGAGCAGGCCGTGAACCGCAACACGATCACGTCGAGCTTGCGGCGGAACTTGCGCGAGCGCGGGGCGTACACGATCCCGCTTGCGGCGCCAAAGATCGACCCGTATGGCTTTGCGGACCCGCTTGTCGACTCGTTCTACAAGGACGTTTGGCTGGCGGCGGCTGTCAGGAACACGCAGGTCTACCGCAAGGTGTTCCGCTGCATCCCTGACGACCTTGTCCAGACGTGGAAGCAGCACCGCGAGTTCCAAGTGCGTTCGCTCAGCCTTCTCCTGCCAATTCGACATCGCTGACGCTCATTGCTCGCGCAGAACTGGGCTGAACGGCACAACAAGGTTCGTTCCGCCTCCTCCGCTCTTCCCCTTTCCCCATGCTGACCTTCCCGTCTCGCAGGCCCCGAAGAACGTCGTCCCGCCCGGCGACGAGGCACCTCACAGCGACCCCGCCGGTCACTCCGGCCAGCACGGCGCGGGAGGCGGCGGTTCAGGCGGTGGGGCGATGGGCCAGGGGCGGGACGAGCCCGGTCCTACGATGGACAAGGAGAACCGCGGGTCGGCGATGGAGTCGATCAAGTCGGCTGGTATCCCTGGCGGCGGTACGGGGGAGAAGGAGAAGAGTCGCTCGAGGGACAAGTTGGATGAGTATGGGGTTGCGGAGGAGAAGGGCGGGATTGAGCGGTCGACGGAGGGCAAGTCGACTATAACGCGGAGGGCGAGGTCGTCGACTGTTGCGGCGTCGGAGGACTCGAGCGCGACTGCTGTCGAAGGCGGGAAGAAGGCGCGCGGGCGGAGCGGGACGGTCCTGCGCAGCGGCGGCGGCTCGAACGGCGAGAAGAAGAAGGATGCGGCGTCGCCTAGCTCGCCTGGTGGTGCGAATGGCGGGTCGAGCGAGTCCGGCGGAGGAGGAGAGGGGAATGAGGGGCATGAGCACGAGGATGCGTTCCCCAAGGAGGAGAGGGAGCAGATGGAGGCGCTCCTGGAGGAGGTCACGGGCCAGCTTGGTGCGTTCGCGTGCGTCTCCTTCCTGAGAGTGGGCGAGCTGACAGACTCCGGTCGTTCACTCGCAGTCGTCTTTCCGACAAGGTTCGTGTCCTTCTCCTCTCCGACCTCTCGCGACTCCCGCTGACTCTCGTCGTCTTCTCCTACACCCGCAGGTTCCTCGAGGCAGAGTCCGCAGGCGGCAACTTCCTGTTCTCGAAGGACCGCATCCCGTGCGTCGTCCCCACGCACTCGTCCTCTTCCTCATCGCCGTTCGCTGACTCTTTCCTCCCTCGACTTTCTCCTCTTCTGCAGACCCATGGCTGTGCGTTGCGCCCTTGACTCTTGGAAACGAACTGCGCTGACTGTTTGGTTGATTGCCCGCGCAGATCTACGACTGAGGCGCGTTTCCGCGATAGACACTTTGACTCGCATTACACTTTTTTCTCCGCAATAGCAACTTCGTAATCAGCGCGATTCCCCGCGGGCAACCGTGGCACGTGAATCGTTTTTCGGGAGCCGGCTTTCTTTCTCTCTCTGCGAACGAGGTTGACTTCGACGCTTCGCTCTTTCTCTCTCTCGCACTTTGTTACTCTCCCAAAGAAC
Source organism: Rhodotorula toruloides NP11 (assembly GCF_000320785.1). Lineage (NCBI taxonomy): Eukaryota > Fungi > Basidiomycota > Microbotryomycetes > Sporidiobolales > Sporidiobolaceae > Rhodotorula > Rhodotorula toruloides. The sequence continues at coordinate 127,962 of NW_015622996.1, read as the reverse complement.
GACACTACACACGAGATGGTCCAGTCATTCGAGGCACAGGAAGACCAGCTCTTCAAGGAGCAGGTCGAGCAGGTCAAGCAGTGGTGGAAGGCAAGTCGCCCGCCGTCATCGCCCGGCAAAGTCGCCCTCACGGCCTTCGTTGGGCTGGACGAGCACCGCAAACTGACACTCGATGGCAACCCACACAGTCGCCGCGCTTCAAGGGCCTCGTCCGCCCGTACTCGGCAGAGGACGTCGTCTCGAAGCGGGGCACGCTCGAGATCCAGTACCCGTCCGGCGTCCAGGGCAAGAAGCTGTGGAACATGCTCAACCAGAAGTTCAAGGACGGCCTCCCCAGCCACACCTACGGAGCGTGCGTCGTCCGCTCGTTCTCCCATCTCGCGAAGAAGTCGCCGGTGCATCTCGGACGAGGGGGAGGGGCTCAACTCGCGGGGCTCTTTACGGGGGATAACGACTGCGCGGGGACGACTCGCTGTGCATGGATGGACTGCTGCTGCTCGACGACCAACGCGCCACGGGACTGTCGCCGAAAGGATGACGAGCTGACCTCTTGCTCTCCCGGACTCGGTTTCGTTCCCCTCGCGGAATGAACACAGGCTCGACCCCGTCCAGGTCACGCAGATGGCCAAGTACCTCGAGACGGTCTACGTCTCGGGATGGCAGTCGTCGTCGACCGCGTCGTCGACCAACGAGCCCGGTCCCGACCTCGCCGACTACCCCTCCAACACGGTCCCGAACAAGGTCGAGCACTTGTTCATGGCCCAGCTCTTCCACGACCGCAAGCAGCGCGAGGCTCGCTCCCGCATGTCGCCCGAGGAACGCGCAAAGACGCCCTACATCGACTACCTCCGCCCCATCGTCGCCGACGCCGACACTGGACACGGTGGCTTGACCGCCGTCATGAAGCTCACCAAGATGTTTGTCGAGAAGGGCGCCGCCGGTATCCACGTCGAGGACCAGATGCCCGGAACGAAGAAGTGCGGTCACGTACGTTGCGCTTCCGCCCGACGCTTTTGCTGTCGCTTCCTCGGAAAAGACGCGGCGGTGTCGTCGAATAAACGCTCCTGTACTATCGCTGACTTTGTCCCCGCGCAGATGGCCGGCAAGGTCCTCGTCCCGATCTCTGAGCACATCAACCGCCTCCTCGCCATCCGCCTTCAGTACGACATCATGGGCGTCGAGAATCTCGCCGTCGCTCGCACCGACGCCGAAGCCGCGACGCTCCTCTCGTCCAACGTCGACGAGCGCGACCACCCCTTCATCCTCGGCTCGACCAACTCGGACCTCGACGAGGACCTCGTCACGGTCATGTCTCGCGCCGAGCGCAACAACGTCGTCGGCGAGGCTCTGCAAAAAGTCGAGGACGACTGGATCAAGTCAGCCAACCTCATGCTCTACTCGGACTGCGTCGCTGCCGCCGCCAAGAAGAAGGGCGCGTCGCAGAGGAAGATCGACGAGTTCGTCAAGCAGTCGGCGCATGTCTCGCACTCCAAGGCCAAGAAGCTCGCGAGTCAGTTGCTCGGCGTCGACCCGTACTGGAACTGGGACACTCCCCGTACTCGCGAGGGTTTCTACCGCTACCAGGGCGGAACCCAGTGCGCCATCAACCGCGCTGTCGCCTTCGCGCCGTACTGCGACCTCTTGTGGATGGAGACCAAGAACCCCGACTGTGCGTTGCGCCGTCTGTCCCTCGGCGACTGCGCGAGCTGAGCTGACCTCCGTCCCTCCTCACTCGCAGACAAGCAGGCGAAGGAGTTTGCCGAGGGCGTCCACGCCGTCTACCCCGACCACTGGCTCGCCTACAAGTGCGTTCGAGCGCTCTTCACACTCGAGATTCGCCGCTAACTCGGATACTCGCGCAGCCTCTCGCCCTCGTTCAACTGGTCGGCTGCCGGCCTCAACGAGGACCAGATGAAGAGCTACGTTTGGGACTTGGGCAAGCTCGGCTTTTGCTGGCAGTTCATCACCGTGCGTCTTCCTTTTTCCCGACTTAGCAGCGAGTTTGGAGGCTCACCTTCCCAATCTCCTTCTCAGCTCGCGGGTCTTCACTCGAACGCCTACATCTCCGACTTGTTCGCCAAGGGCTTCTCCAAGGTGCGTTGTCGTACGCGTCGCTGGGAGAAGGAGAACGTTGCTGACTCCGCTTCTCGACCGCTTGCAGGAGGGCATGAAGGCCTACGTCAACATCGTCCAGTCCAAGGAGCGCGAGATCGGCTGCGACGTCCTCACTCACCAGAAGGTGCGTTGCGAGTCTTTCGATCCGTAAGAAGAGTACAGACTGACCTTCTCCTCCCTTGCAGTGGTCTGGCGCCGACTACGTCGACAACCTCCTCAAGACCGTCACGGGCGGTATCTCGTCTACCGCCGCAATGGGCGCTGGCGTCACCGAGTCGCAGTTCAAGTAGGCTTCGACGCCTCCCCTCCTCCTTCTCCTCGCGGACACTTGTACCATCCCTCTCTCTCTCTCTCGCGCCGGCCCACTTTTGCTGCATCCTCTGCCCGCTTTTGCTGTACTATGCACCCTATTTCTGTCCACAGTGTACTGAAACAAGAACAACTGTTGGTTTTCGCTCCAGCGGTTTCAGTGGAGGAGAGGGACTTCGCGCTCGTCTCGCTCGACGGCGGCGGCGACCGTCACCTCGCGTCGCTGTCACGCACTGTATGCACGCCTCGTTCTGGCCTTATTGTGTTGTCCTCGCGCGCTCACCGCGCCCACCTTCCGCAAGCGCTCGCTCGAGCTTGACCTTCCCAAGTCGGCAGTCGCCCGCACGAAGCGAAACGTCTCTCTCCTCGCTTCACACGGCCATCCGCGACGCTGTTCGCTGCTCCTGCTCGCTCTACTCGACGTTGTGAACGCCCGCCGCTCGCTCGAAGTACCGCCAGTCGTCCCCGCCTCGCCCTCTTCCCACCCTCGTCGCTCGTTCCCAAGCCCGGTTCTCATCAGCTTTCCCTCCTTTCGCCGCCCTCCTTCCGCCCAGCGACAACGCGTGACGCTCAGTGAACGGTCCCATCATGTTCTCCTGCACATTGGCGACGGCGGCGGTCTTCTTCGTGGCCACCTTGGGCGGATCACTCGTTGAGGCCATTGTCATCACTTCGCCGACGGTGTTGACGGTCTGGGAGTGCGTCCCTCCTCTTCTTATGTCCGTACCAAAAGTGGACGGAGAGCTGACGAATCTCCTCTTTCAGCCAAACCGGCAGCGACCGCAACCTGATCACTTGGTCGCTCAAGCCCGAGACCTATCCTCCTCCCGCGACGCCTTTCTTCGATATCTACATCCGAAACGGCGTGGGAAGCATGTACACTCCCTCGCTGAACGTGCGTCTGCCCGACTTTCGGGCCGTTTCCGCTCAGAAGGAGGGTGCTGACCCATTTGGTGGAACAGCTGCGATTGGCGGCGAGCGTCAATGCGTTGACGACGACGCTCCTCGAGGTGGCGGATGCGCAGAAGTTCATCCCGGGCATTGGTTGTCCGTCCTATCCCTTCCTCTCCTCCAACGAGTCCTGACTGACCCGCTTCTCCTGACGCAGACCAACTCTTCTTCTCCGATCCCGCCAATCCAGAGACCGTCTACTGTGACTCGGAGATCTTTGCCATCGGAACGGCAGGCGGAGGAAATGCTGGACCGATGTCGCCCTCCTCGACGACCGAAGCGCCAGACGCGGAGGCGACTTCGACGACAACCTCGAGTGACGAGGCGGAGACATCGTCTGCGACGGCAGAGGAAGGCGTTTCGTCCACCGACAGCCTATCATCAATCTCGACGTCCTCCGACTCTTCCTCGCCCGTCACTTCCGCTCCCTCCTCCGCGTCCTCGCCCACCTCTTCTCCCTCTCGATCACGAGCCAAGAGCGGTATCACAGCAGCACCAGTCCCAGGAGGACCGGACGAGCAAGGCTTCAACCTCGTTCCAAGCGGAGCAGGGCGGACAGCGGTTGGCGGCGGAGCGGCGGTTCTGGTTGTTCTCGCGGCGGTGGCATCGCTGTGAGGTGGAAGAGAAGTCTTTGCAGGCCCTTGATACCCCTACTCTATTAGCTCAGACTGTAGCCCTTTCGCCCGGCGCTGTATCCTTCTCTTCCTCCTTCATCCGCATAGCATCCCTTTTCCTCCATCTCCTCGCCCTCCGACGGACCGTATGTGCCCTTCGTAATACTGCTGCAAATCGCCTGAGCCTTGACGCGATGCAAGCCCTGAGAGAGGGGACCATCAAAAGAAGCCTAATCTTCGCTCGAGTAGGGGTCGGGTGCGAGGGACCGCACACCGTGAGAGACGGGGCAGTTCGGCCTCGACACCTCTGGCCTTCTCGTCCTGACCTCGGTGGATAGGGCGCGGAGCCCGGCGAGGGGAGAGAAGGCGCGAGCGAGAGGGGAGGGGAGAGGAAAGTGGAAGCGTGTGAGGGAGCAAGCGAGATGAGAAAGCCTCTCGAGACTGGTCAGCGGTCAGCCTCGCCTATTGGCGTCCATTGCAGGCGCAATGAGACTGACGACTGAGGCCGAATGCAGGATAAGCTGGGTTGATGCAGGTCGGAGAAGTGCCGTGGCGAGTCGAGCAGGGCGATTAGGCTGAACCATCGTCGGAAGAGGGGTACTCGACGGGCTGCCCGCCAGGCGGCATGTTGTAGGCGTACGCGTTCCCTCCTCCGCCGTACGCCGGATCCATCATCGGCTGCGTCGTCGGGATGGCGTACGGGTCGAACGGCGCGGAATGACCGCCGCCCATGCCGAGGTAAGGGTCGATCGGTCCGCCCGGCTGAGGTGCCGCGCTCGTCGGGATGTCGTAGGGGTTCATCGGCGCCGAAGTCGAGGCGGTCGCGGCGAGGAGATGCTGGATATTGTGCGGCTGGTAGTCCTGCTGCGGGTAGGCGCCGATCGGAATGTCGGCTTGTTGCTGCTGACCGTACTCGACTGGCGAACCGTATTCGCCGCCGCCATTCTCGTAGCCGTACTGCCCGTTCGCATAGCCGTCCTCGACGTCCGGCGAGCCCTCGTAGCCTGCCTGAGCCCGTGGACGACGCTTGACAGGCTTCTTCGCGGCTCCCTTCTTCTCGTCCTCCTCGACAAACGTCTGCCAGATGTAGCCCGCGCACTGATCGGCTCCGGGCAACTCCTGAATGAGCGCCTTGACGACATTGTTCGACAAGCCGAAGTAGTCGGGACCCGAGACCGAGCCCGAGTGCTGCTTGTTGCGGATCTTCATCGTCGCTTTGAGAACCTGCGTCCAGGCGCCGGTGGGCGTGCCGGAGGTGATGACGACACCCGGCTGGTCGGAGGGGTACATCTCGAAGAGGGGCATGTTGTTGCCGCCGTCGACGATGCGGCAGGTGTAGTCGGCGTGAGCGTTCGCATCGATCATCGACGGGTAGCGCCTGCGGGAGCAAGGCGTCAGAGGGTGAAGGGTGAGCGAGAGTTTCAGCGGCGCAGCATACCTCGTAGACTCGTAGCCGACCGGGAAGATGTAGCGCTCAGTGTGAAAGTACTCGCCGGGGTTGATAGCTGCAGCGAGGGAATTTGAGTCAGCGTAAGTTCTCGTCAAGGTGGAAAAGCAGGCGAACGTACCGCCGAGAGCGCGAACCTGGATGATCCCGAGCGAGAGCGGCAAGCGAGGCGATCCATCCGCATTGCGCGCGACATGCGGGATGGTGAAGGTCCCGCTCGTCAGGTTGTGCTGGCGGACCTTCTTCGGCCTCGACGCGCCCGTGTCCGACTTGCGGCCTCGCTTGCCCGACGAAGGAGCCGAGTACACGCGAGGCTTGTAGTCGCCTCCATCGTCTTCTGCAGGCGCCTCGGCTGATCCGACCGAGACCGCGTCGTCGTCCATCGCGACGTCGATATCGCCCGCCGGCAAAGCTGGCTGCGGAGGTGCTGCAGGTGCCGGCTCGGGCGCAGGAGCGGCGACAGGAGCGGGCGCAGCGACGGAAGGCGCTTCTGCTGCAGTGGCGGCGGCGAGAGCTTCAGCGTTGTTGCGCGCCATGGAAGCGCCGACGGGGACGGCCGCGCCGATCGAGGCGAACGGGTTTGGGAGGTCGAAAGCCGGAACTGCTGGTTCTGCTCCCGTACTCGGACGAGCTGACCTCCTCCCTCCAGCTCCCTGCGAGTCGTCCCGCCGCCGCTTTCCGCCCCTCGGTCCATCGCTGACCACCTCGAGCGTCTCGCCTGACAGCGCCCGCTCGACATTCGCCGCAATTGTCGAACCCTGCAGTCCGAGTACAGCGACAGCCGGGAACGTCGGTCGAGGCAAGCCGTGCGCAATGCGCTGGGCGTTGTACTCGTCGCGCAGCCTCTGGGCGGCAACGGCGGTACGGAGGTGTTGCGATCGCTGGCGGGGAGGGAGGGTCTTGGGGAGAGTAGCCGGACCGAGAGGTCTGTTGTAGTCGTCGCCGGACATGTCGGTATTGGTCGTGAGGACGGGCAATTTGCGAGGACGGTCTTCGAGAGAGGGGAGGGAAGGGGGATGGAGGAGCGGGTAGGCGCGCTCGTGTTCCGTCCTGTACGACTCGTCGCGCATGATCGACACGTCTTGGGACGTCAGGCCGGCAGCCATCTCGAGCTCGATGACGCGGTCGAGGAGGGCTGACTTGTCCTCGCGAAGGCGGTGGATGAGCTTCTGCGCCCGGTGCAGCGCGAGGGAAGCATCGTCGCGGCTCTGCGTGGGCGAGACATCAGTCAGCAGTCCGCCTTCACCTGATACAGACTCTCGACACGCACCTCGACGGCCGCAAAGTACAGCTTCTTCAGCTTGCGATACTTGCTCGCCGAGACTCGGTCCTCATCCTCCTCGTCCTCGGTGACCGCACTGACGCCCCTCGACCCGCTCGCGACCGCGTTCCCCTGCCCTCCATGCGTCGTCAGCCCCGCATACCCTCCGGCCGTGTTGGGCGAGGCGGCAAAGACGGGCGGTGCGGGTGCGAGTGCCGGCGGTGCAAGGACTGGTGGTGCTGGTGCGGCGACGGGCGCGGCCGTCACGGGCGCCGAGGATCCGCCAAACTTCAGCTTGATCGTGGGACCTCGCGGCGGAGGAGCGGGTTGGGCGTGCGTCTCCAGGGTGGGCGAGTCGGGCGGGTCGTGCAGCAGCAGAAGCGAGTCAGTAGAAGCAGTCGGCACCGCGTGCAGGCGCTCCAGCAGGACGATAGGGAGTGGGTGAGCGTGCCAGGGTGGAGCTGGCGAGCTGGTGAGAGAGTGAGACGGTGTTGGCGCAACAGCGTGGTTCGTCGAGCGAGTTGGGTGTGGTCGTGACGCGTAGATGAATCTCTGTAACTGTCCAGCACCTGACTGCCCCTCCTCAGTACTCTGCGCGGTCAGGAGGTGTGGGTGGAGAGCAGGACTTGGACGCCTCGCTCGCTTCCTCCGGTTGCGTGAACTATGTAGCGAGTCTCTGTAGCCGAGCAGCATCTTCCCAGTCAAGCTTTGGCTCGAAACGGGGCAGCGGTTGAGGAGGAAGAGGCGTTGACATTCGCCGGAGATTGACAAGGCCTCTCGAGCTCCTCCCGCTCACTTTGAGTGCTCGAAGGGGGGTTACAAGCTGCCCTACAGCATCTACCTGGTCTGCTGGGTCCGCCACACCGCTGCCTGCTTCGCCCGCCCTTCTCTCTCTCCCCTCGACCCTCCCCACATCGCCTGCCTCGACTCGACCATGTCTGGCGTCCTGACCTTCCGCGGTGCGTCCTACGGTCGCCATCGAGACAGGAAAACAGCTGACCGGGATCGCTCCCCGCAGAGACGGTCAAGCTGGTGCGAGACTACCGTTTGTCCTCCTTCGCTCGTCTCTGGCCCCCCTCAGACAGCCCGCTAAGCCGCTTTCTGTACTCTCACGCAGTCGAAGTCGCCTTTCACACCCTTCTATACATCCGCCAAGTCTACCCAGCCCGTACGCCGCAGCCCTTCCCCTGCTATATCGACCAACACGCTGACCTCGCTCGATTCGGTCTCTTACCGTCCACAGAGCTCTTCGCCGAGGTCAAGAAGTACAACATCCCTATCTGGCAGTCACGACATCCGATGCTGAACGAGTATCTCGGGCGAATACTCGAGTGCATTCAGGGAGAGATGGAGAAGGTGCATGCAGTCCGCTCGTCCTTTCGTCGCTCTGGCTCACCTTTCTTGCACAGGGAACGATACGAAGAGTCATCTTCGTGGTGAAGGATGCGGGACCGGACGAGACGCCTCTCGAGCGGTTCATCTTCGAGTTCGAGTGGTTGATCCCGGAGCGGGACATGCCGAAGGCTGGCGACGACTTCACGTGGGTCCACTCGCTCGCCAAGCAGTGCGCCTGCTGACCTCTCGCTTCGGACAGTCCAGCGGCGCACGGTCTTGCAGAAGGCGACGTGGAAGAACTGCTTCGAGCGTGTCTTCTCAAGCTCAACCACTCTTCCGCGTATCTGACACGGCTCGAGGGCGGTGCGTCACCCGTTCAGTCCTCAAAACGCGATTTGCGAGCTGACGACTTCCCGCAGAGGTCTCGTTTGCCGTCCTGGTCGAGCTGAAAGACGACGCGCCTCCGCCAGAATCGAAGGCTGCGCGCGAAGGGGTTTGTCACCCAATTCCCTCGCCCTTCTAGCGGCTCACTGATGTCTGATTCCGACGCAGCACGTTGGTACAGAGTGGATCCCAGCAGATAGCCGGCAAGCGATGGAGGACGACGGCGAGGGACCAGGTCGAGGGCCGACGAACAAGAGCGAGCTGAGCAGCATCTCGCCACTCGAGGCGATCCGACTGGGCATGATCAACGTGCGTCGCTCTACTTCGCGGGACGGGACGTTCGGTGACGATCATTCGCGCGCAGATGGACATGCGGGTCGAAGAGTGTGCGGCCAAATTCAAGGGAGAGGACGACGAGATGGCGGATAGCAGTGCCGAGGTGGCGATACGAAAGCTGCCAGATCGTAAGGGCAAGGGAAGGGCATACTAATTATCCTCTTCAGGACGCTTCGAGAGATGTTCCGCTAGTTCGACCTTCTCACTCGTGCACCTGTCCCTTCAGGCGGCTCCTAAGCGAGAGGGCGCGGCTATTTCATGCCGAAGATCCACTACCGAGTGACTTGACGCAGAGAAAGGGGTCAAGCGGGCGAAGTCATCATTTCGCTCGTCGGTTCGCACCTCGACGCCTCTCTCTCTTCTTCTCTTCTTCACCTCCATCTCGCTCTTCCGCAACGGCCGGCTTATCATGCTTCGCTCTGCGCCACCTCTCCCACGCGAACTGCTGCGCAGCATCTTCCTGCAGGAGCTCTACGACGAGAGGGGTCCTGACTGGGCCGAGTTCAACGGGAAGAGGTTCTCCCTCGTTTGCCGCGACGGGGCGGCTCCCGGGCAGGAGTTGACGTTCTACCGGCCTGTGCTGGACTATGGGCTGTCATTCCGCTGGAATCGCCCCGAAAATCCGCTACAGCAGTTCGCGAAGCACCTTGCACGCTTCCCACACATCGCCCACCTCGTCCGCGACCTTCGCCTCGAGTGCATCAACGACAAGGCTGAGACGAAGGAGGCTCTGCGGACCATCCTCCAGCGTTGCGATCGCATCACGGAGATTTGGTGACCAAACAAGCTCAACCTCCTCACGACAGAAATCCGCAGCCTCCCTCTTGCAGAGCTCACGGTCCTGCAAATCGGCAATTCTGAGCGATGGGACTTCTCCGTGCTTCTGAGAGCGCTGCCGCTTTGTGTCAAACTCCGCAGCCTCGCCCTTAGCGTCGCCCTTCCTGGCGATCCTCCTTCCTCTTTTGCCGCATCAGCGGTTGTACCCCTCTCACTCCGGACGCTGCTCCTCCAACGTACTCATCGGCGAGAATTCGCCTCTGTGCGCGCCGAGGCCTACTTCTACGGACAAATTCCGCGCTACGCTTGCCCCAAGGCATTGACGACACTCTCCATCTCGCTACACGCCCAGAATTTCGAGACGCTCTTGCGCTGGGTCAAGCAGTGCAGTAGCTTGCAGGACCTCGAGTTCTGCATCGTTGATGCCGATCCCACGGACTTTGTCGTCGAGCTCACTTCGCTGCTTGCGCATCTAGATCACCTGATGACTTTGCGGTTCACGCAGGAGAAGCAGACAAAGTCGGACATGTGGGAAGCGGAGAACGACCGGTGCAGGACAGGACTCGGAGAGCTTGCCGCGCATCTCTCACACTTCCTCGACACACTCCCTCCGACGCTCGTCGAACTCGAAGCCGCGTTCTGGGCGCCTGCCGGCGATTGCAACGATCTTGTCAAGACGTTCTTGCGGTCGCGGAGTCACGACTCGCCTCTCAGGAGGGTCATCTTCGACGCCGAGGTCAAGAAGTTTGGTCGAGTGCGCCTCAAGGCAACCAAATCGCACGAGTGGATCGAACAAGGCGTTGAGAGCAAGACGGACTGGAACTTGGTGAGTTGTCTTTTCACTCTGCTGCAGCCGTTCGCTATACTGACGTCCCTTCCGCTCGCAGACGTACAAGCACTGGGCTGGCTGCAGTTGCGGCGACTGGGACTACGGCTCGTGGACGCTCGATGGTCCCGACGCAGCCGAGTACGAGGTATCTGATCCTTCGGTGGAGCTTGAATGGTGATCTGAACGCTTGTAACACGGTGCACTCCCTCCTCACCGTCCGCATAACGTCGCAGAGCGCTCGTCGCTCGAACAGCAATCGAAAAGCCGTGTCAGCCATGGCCAGCGTTTCAGCAATGCCACTCGTGCCTTCCAGCCCACCCGCTCTGCCTACAGCGCGTTGAACAGCCGTTGAAACACTTGAGGAGATGAAGTTGTGAGGAACGGCAGGAGGCTGAAGGGGTCCGGCGAGTGTGTCGAATCGTGCGGTCGATCATGCAGAGTGGAAATACGTGGTAGCTGGCTCTGCAAGCCCGTCTGAGCCGTGTAAGCGGTGAGCGAGCGAGGTGACTCCAGCCGACCGCCGACCTCCTCCTCGCTGCTTCCCCTCCGCCAACTCACCACGGTCAGCGCTGACCAGCCGAAGCCTGCTCCAACGCTTTCCCGCTTGCTCCTTCGCCTTCACGCAATGCCGCATAGCTTTCCTCGACTCCCCTCGAGCTTGTCGAGCGCATCTGCAAGGATGCAGCAGTGGGCGCACTCGACTCGCAGGTCGAGCAACTCGCGAGGAGCGTCTCGCCGGTCTGTCGGGAATGGAAGGAAATTGGCCAGGCGCTTGCGTTCAAGCAACCTGTGCTGGGGCGGTACTCGAAGCGGTGTGACTTAGCAGCCGTCCTGGTCGAGCACCTCGACCGGTACCCTGACCTAGCAGACCTCGTGCGGGTGCTGAAGGTGCAGTTCTCTTGGAACGCAACGGACGCCGCACTGGATTCGCTGTGTCAACTCCTCGCCCGATGCCGCCAGGTGACCGAAGTCGTGTGGCACAACGATAAGCTGAAGATGATCCCTGCGGCGCTACCCTTCTTCCCCTGCGCTACCCTCACCTCACTGGACCTTGGACATCTGCTCGGACGCTGGGATCCTGCACCGGTCTTGCGCTTTCTTCCGGAGTGTCTACAACTCCGTCACCTGACTTTGCGCTCCAAACAACTTCCAGCCCACCCCGGCGCACCAATGTCCGCCCCATCAGGCGTCTCTGCTCTCCCTCTTCGCACCCTGACCCTCGAGTTTAACGGCTACAACAACCAGCGTCGACTCGAGCCACCCCCTTCATTCGCTCCTATCGAAGCCATCTTCCTCCAGCGCTTCTTCCGACTGATCGACCCTACAACTCTCACATCCCTCACAATTTCGTTCCATGCTCGCAACTTTGGCGGCGTGAGCAAGTGGATCAGTGGATGCGTCAACCTTCGCAGCCTGATCGCTTGGATGCAGGACGGCGACTTGACACCTTACACGTCGCGCTTGACATCCATGATCCGCCCACTCAGGCAGCTACGACAGCTCAAGCTTCGCGGAGTCGGCAACAGTAGCGAGGAGCGCGGCCCAAGTTTGTCCGAAAGGGAGGAAAACTTCCATGCCTTGACTTTGTCCGCCTTTCTCGACTCGCTGCCCACGACGCTTGTGATGCTCAGAGCAGGGATCTGGGCACCGGCAGGCGACTGCTGCGGGATCGTCAAGGCGTTCTTGAGATGCAAATTGTACGATTCGCCATTGATCTCCGCCACAATCGACGCAGCGACTCATGACTGGAGTCGCATCCCAGTCACAGCAACCAAGCAGCAGCTTGTGTACCAAGGTCATGGGCGCCGCGGCTCTTGGGCAGCTGTCCAAGAGTCCGAAGGGGTACTCGCTCGCCCTGCTGCACTTCCCGAGGCAACTCAAGGATCTGCGGAGGACCCCTGGCCGTTTGCTACGCCCAGGCAGAGGCGTCGCGGTGCGCGTTGGCTTATGGCGAGTCTTGGACCACCCTCCACTCCGTTTAGATTGGCGGCTGACATTTCGCGTTCTCCCACAGAGCTTTCGCTACAGCGAAGGCTACTGCGAGACTTGCTATTGGTTGGATAGGGGGAGTTGGGAGCTCGATGGCCCGCAGAAGGGACAGAAGCAGGGACAGTCCTGGTGGCGGGACTGCGAGAAGGAGACGCTGGAGTAGACATTTCGGTGAAGTAAGGCATTTAGCACATTCCTCTCGTGAGAGGCGCACAGCTTGTTTCTCAGCTGTGGCGCTCATCAGGTCGGGTGATGCGACCAGAGCAGCGCGACGTCGGCTCGCTCTTTCGCTGCGCTGCTCGTTGAAGACTCGCTCAATCGCGGACTTGTTACCCGTCTCCCCTTCGAGCTTCCTCTCAAGACCAGCGTGAATGATCCCCCAGCACACGAAGCTTTTGCAGCGGATCCTGAGCATGGCGAACCGTGAGCTCAATCCTGCAAGTGTGTCGAAGCGAGCGCTGCTCGTCTGCCGGATTCAGGAGGAGTGCCCAGTGTTGCCAACAGCTTGGCTCGCGCCTTCAAGACCGATTGCTCCGCCCCGAGAGCCCAGGTCGGCCGCCAACTTGCGTAAGGAGATGAAGCGGAGAGGATGGAACAGCAGGAGGGCCGACGGTATGGGCGCGTCTGGCGTAACCCGTATCCGCAAAAGAGAAGCACTTCAGGGCGTTCGCTGGCTTGGCAGAGCCGCCTGAGCTGTGTGAGCGGTGAGCGAGGGAGGTCAGCAGCGCGAACGAGACGCGACGAACTGTTGTTATCCGTCCAGTCGCTCACATCGCACTTCCTAGCTTGTTGCTACTTCTTGCTTACGGCTTAGTGCTCTCTGTACCGGTCTGATGCCTGCTAGGTGCGCTCCAACAGATCGCGACGCCTCCAACCACCCGCTCATTTCTCATCGCGTGAACAGCCGTCCGACGGTCAAGCGCCAGTACGGCGTGCGCAAGGCCGCTAGCGTGTCTGCGACACCGTCCAAAACAACGTATGTGACGCGTCCGCCCACTCGTACGCTCCCGAGGACTCACATTCGCTCTTCTTCCGCTCGCAGCCCCACCCCGACTCATCGCACCTCAGCCTCTTCTTCCTCAACGTACGGCTCATCACCACCGCGCCGGAAGTCGCGACTACTGTCCAGCGCCGGCGATGACTGGACTGCGGCAGTCGCCGAGACGTTCTCCTCGCCAATGATGTCAGGGGACGAGGGGTCGAGGAAGGGGAAGACGGCCAGAGGGGAGATGGACTCGACGCCGCCTACCACTCCGGTGACAGCAGAGAAAGGCGAAGTCGGCAGAGTCTTGCGGGAACGGAAGACGCCAACGAAACCTCCCGCGCCGAAGGGCGACTTGCGATCGTTCTTCAAGCGGACTTCGCCGCGCAAGCGGCAGCGTCTCTCGTCGCCTAACGAGGAGGGCGATGTCGCGTCCGACATGTTCCGCAGCGACTCGGCCGGCTCTGCCTCCTCCTCCAGCTCGACCAGTTCCTCCCGCACGGCCCTAACTTCCATCTCTTCGACATCCTCCTCTTCCTCCTCCGGCAAGCCTGCAAAGTACGAACAACTCTACCTCGACCCATTCCACACTGCCGGCCACGCCACCCTCTCCTGCACGACCTGCGCCCTCTCGTACGCCCGCACGCCCGAAGACATGGCTTTCCATGCAAAGCACCACAAGAAGGTTGTCAGCGGATGCGACTGGATTGCAGGCGATGATGTAAAGGGCTGTACAGTCGTGGAAGAGGCGGTGGATTGGGGTGAGAAGCATGGCGGAAAGGTTGTCGTGGTGGATTACCCGCTGGCGGACGCGGTCACCAAGCGGAAGGTGCGTTGCAATCCGTGGTCATTGCTACATATTCCTGACGGTCTCGCTCTCGCAGCTCAAGGACATTCTCGAGACCGTCGATACCGAACTCTCCTCCACCTCGCTCACGCCCGAACAGCTCGCCCAGTCGAAAGTGTTCCTCTTCGTTACGCCTCAGCGAAAGGTCATCGCCTGCGCAGTCGTCCAGCGTATCAAGGTTGCGTACCAGATCGTCTCGGCGAAGGCGAAGGACGAGGCTGGCGATGACAAGAGGAACCTGCTGCGATTCGGGGAGGACCAGGGCGCCATCTTCTGCTCGTACGTCCTGTTGTGTCAGTAACGTATAATCACGCGCTGACGCGAGTTGCGCAGGCCGACACCCTCGCCGACTCTGCTCGGTGTCCAACGCATCTGGACCTCGACCTCCGCCCGCCGGCACGGTCTTGCCTCGCTCCTCCTTGATCACGTCGCCGCCAAGTACATTTACGGCAGTCCCATACCCAGGGACCGGCGCGTGGACGACTTCGCCTTCAGTCAGCCGACAGGAAAGGGGCAGAAGTTGGCGAGGGCTTGGACGGGCTCGGACAGGTTCAAGGTCTTCGTAGATTGAGGCGGGTCCGCTGAGACACTTAGTCGACTGTTTCGCGACTCTGCGCATTGCCTGGGAGCTTTTTGTGAGGTCTCTGCGCCTTCACCTTCGTGTCGTCAGGTCGAGCGACAGCTTGACCTCCGTCACTCCCGCCTACCCGCTCGTTCGAGGCGCCCATCCCTCCAGGGGCTCGCTTGACTCTTTCACGATGTCAAGCATCGAGCAGATCTCGTCCTCGCTGCCGTTCGGCTCGTCGACCGCCTCATCACCCAAGTCGACCTCGCTCGGCTGGCGACTCGTCCTCGGTCTCTGGTGGTTTGCGAGATGGGTGCCGTGGTATTTGTGGCTGATGGCGGGTATCTGGGCGTACGCCAACTACGGGCGAGGGTCATTGGCGCGGAAACGCAAGACGTGAGTCTCCTCCCTCATCAATCTCGACTCCTGCCGCAGTCCGAGCAGCGACCCAAGGACCGGCAGGACGGACAGGCGCATCTATGCGAGAGCGTGAGGCTGCTCTCAGCCGCCTGCATTTTCCAAAGTCCTCCTCGACCCCTCGACAGGCGGACGACTTGCGGAAAGAGACGCTGACCCAGTCTTTCCGCTACTCGCAGCCGACGATCTGCACCATCGACCGCAATCAACGCAGGCACGCCGCGCCGACCGACCCTTACGCCTCGCCAACCCGCTCGTCCCTCCTCTCCCTTCACCGGCATCAACCGTTCCTCGCCCCAGCTTTCGAGGCGCAGCTCGTACGCTCGCTTGCCTGCTTCCGAGATCCGACAGGGTAGCCGCGGTGGACAGCGGGAGATGCAGGAGAGGCGAACGGAATCTCGAGGTACGTCGGCGGTACTGATCTCGCTCAATCGCATGCCCACACGTCACGCTCTATAGGCCACACACCTCTTGCGAGACCGACAGTGTCTTCGCCTCAGCCCGCTGTGCACTCTACCGGCTCCCTTCCGCGTCTTCCGTCATCCGGTCTCAGCCTCCCTCGCTCGACCTCGTCCTCCTCACTCCGCCACCAAGGCTCAGCTTCCATGCCCGTCCTACCCACGTCTGCGCGCAAGCGTGGACGTGGTGACGACGAGGAGACGGAAGTCAAGCGCTCTAAGCTGAGCGAGTCGTACCACTTCGACGACACCGACGAGGATGGCGAGGGTCCTTCGGCGATGGAGTTGGACGACTTTGCTGCGTCGAAGCCGAGCAGGGGCCAGAAACGAGGCGGGCCGGATACGGATGCAGAAGAGGAGGACGGCGTAAAGCGCTCGCGCACGATGGAGCCGAGCGAATCGGAAGCGGAGGAGCAATCGGAGTCGGCTACGCGGAAGCGTCATGCTGCCGGATCCCCATCTGCGAGCGACGACGAAGCCGAGCGCCAAGTCTCGCATCAGGGCAAGAAGGCTCGGAGGACTGCTCGGGGTGTCGGGAGCGTGCGCGACAAGCGGGGCATCGAAGACGTCTCTCGCGAGGAGTCGGAGGAAGAGGCTGGATACGACAGCGAAGGTGCTGCGCGCTATTCGAGGGCTAGCACGAGGAATGCCGACTCGGACGTTTCGGAGGACGAGGGAGAACAAGCGTTTGTGGCGGAGGAGCCCTCGGCAACGAACCGTGGCCAGACGACCGTGAAGCGCTCTCGCGAACGAGCCCGTCGCGAGGGATCAGCCGACGACGACATGATGGGCGACGACCTTGAGTCGGACAGCCGGGATGCCTTCTCTCCTGCACCTTCGACCGGCACGCCGCAGAAGAAGCGTCTCTCGACCGCCGCGTCCGCAAAGAAACGCTTGTCGTCGAAGGCGGCCTCGACTGCTCGCAAGGCATCCTCCGCCCGCTCCGCCGTGAACGCCAAACTCGCTGCCGCCTCGCGCAAATCGTCCGACACGCCTCGCAAGGTTGGCGAAGAGTGGACCAACTACGAGGGCGACCGGTACAGGATTGACAAGGACGGCGTGCAGAGGCGGCTCGTCGAGGTCAGGGAGACGAGGCTCAAGCACAAAATGCCGAAGGACTCGAAGCACCCGGATGCCAAGTTGACGCACGAGGTGCGTTGCGTCCCTTCGCCTTCTCTTCGGCTTCACTGACGACTCCTGCTGCACAGGTTGTCGTCGAGCGATGGGTCACGGCCGATGAGTACAACGCACTGCTTGAGCAGCGCAAGCTTGCATGGCAGAACTCGCGCGAGGACGAGGAGCGGGATCGCCGCGCCGCCGAGCAAGGTGGCGAAAACGACACCAGCATGACCGACGCCAACGAGTCGCCGCAGCCCGCGTCGAAGGAGCGCGGCATCTACTTTGCCACGGGCGTCGGCACGCCTCTCCGCAGCTACTCTGGCCTTGGCTCCCGCCTCCCTTCCTCTTCCTCCCTCACCTCTCTCGCCAAGCTCTCCAACTCGCCTTCCTCGTACTCGACGCTTCCGAATGGCCGCATGCGTCTCCCCTCTTCCGCCTCAGGTTCCGCTCTTGCCGCCCTCGCAGCTGGCTCGCCGCGGCGCAAGTGGTCTGTGAACGACGTCAAGCGTTTGCTTGAGGACGAAGACGCGGCGAAGGCTGAGCGCGAGAAGCGCAGACAAGCGACCATCACCCTCGGCGGAGACGAGGCAGAGGCGGAGGTGCCGAAGACACCGGCCGTACCGGCGACCGCGCCAGCAAACGAGACGGAGGGCAAGATCAAGCTGGCCGACTACGCTCTTCCCGCTTCGTCGGCAGAGTCGTCTGCCGCGGCGAAGGCGCAGCCAGTACGTTCCGTCTCCCGCTTGTTCTGCGTCAGTCCACTGACTTATCTTCTGACAGACGTCCTTGTTCATTCCCGCTCCTTCGGCTACCGCCAAGATCGACACTCAGCCCGCCTCGACTGCCTCTTCGGCCAAATCTGCCGGCGTACCCAACTTTTTCGGCGCCGCTCTGGGCTCGACAGCGAAGGAGACGCAGGCCAAGCCGGCTGCAGCCGCATCGACGGCTTCCAAGCCGGCTTTCAGCTTTGGCTCGGCGCCTGCCTCAGCGACCGCGACGGAACCCGCTCCGCAGAAGATCGATACCGCGGCGAAGCCATCGTTTAGCTTCGGTTCTGCGCCGTCTGCACCCGCCGCCACGGAGAACAAAACCGACAAGCCTGCGTTCAGCACCAGCGCAGTACCGGCCGCGCCCACACCGAGCGAGCCTCCCAAGCCGACCTTCAGTTTCGGCGCTCCTGCGGCGAAGGACACCTCGGCCGAGAAGAAAGAAGAGTCTGCAGCTCCGGCTGCCGCGTCACTCTTCAGCGGCTTTGGCGCGTCCTCCAGTTCCGCCTCGACTACGTCGGCTCCGTCCGCAACAAACGAGGCGTCGAAGACTCCGTTCTCCTTTGGTTCCGCATCTACTTCCTCGACGGCGGACGCCACCCCCGCTCCTGCCGCACCAGCAGGAGGCTTCTCGTTTGGATCAAGCACGCCAGCTGCTGCAACCGAGAAGAACGAGGATGCCGCGCCAAAACCGAGCTTCTCCTTCGGCGCGACTTCGACTTCGGCAGCCGTGCAACCCGCTCCAGCGCCGTCCTTCGGCTTCGGCTCAACATCCACAACGGCGCCTGCGAAGACGGATGACAAGCCAGCAACCGCCTCGCCCTTCTCGTTCGGCGCTGCTCCTGCGCAGGCAGACAAGCCCGCCGCGCCCGCGTTCGGCTTCGGCACATCCGCCGGCGCCAATAAGGATCCGACGACCGGTGCTGCACCGGCCGCTGCGTCGCCTTTCTCGTTCGGCAACTCGTCGGCTCCTGCGCCAGCCTCGTCGTCCACCTCAAACGGGGGCTTCAGCTTCGGCCAGCCAGCTGCTCCCTCGACGACGAATGCTACGGCAACAGGCGCGGCTCTCTCGGCCACTCCGTCGTTCGGATTCGGCAGTACTTCCTCGACTCAGAATGCATCGGCACCCGCTCAAGGCGGCTTCAGCTTCGGCGCTCCGACCTCATCCAACCCGTCAGCCACATCGAGCGGCTTTTCCTTCGGTGCCCCAGCAGCCGCCAGCCCCGCTCCCCCCTCGACCGGCGTCTCCTTCGGCGCAGCGCCGGCCGCCGCCAGTCCCGCCGCCGCCCCCTCTACCAGCTTCAGCTTCGGCGCCGCTCCTGCAGCACCCTCGAGCGGATTCGGCTTTGGCGCCGCACCGGCAGCGACGACGCCGGGAGTCTCGCCCTCGACTGGGACGTTCAACTTTGGCGCAGCTGGTGGGCCGACTAGTCCTGGAGCGCAGTCTGCTGGAGGGACGCCCATGTTCTGTACGTCAAGTCTTTCTCCTCGCCTTCATGTCGACGCTGACCGCACCGTAACCTCGCAGCTCTCGGATCTGGAGGAGGAGACGCTGCGACGACGCCGAGGAGGAGGCCGGTCCGGAGGCTGCCTGGGCGGTAGGAGCGCGGGATGACTAGCATGAAGTAGCTGCAAGTGATCTATCGTACGCAAGGTTCACGGAATGGCAGTCAGCGAGCCGAAGTTCGCCTGTTGACCTCGAGCCGTCGACCTCGCGCTCTTCGTCCTCCGCCAACACGCCTCGTTCTCCAGAATTCGCTCGCACTGGCTGCTAGTCGCTTCTCCCGGCTGCCTGGCTCCCTTCAGTGTCCACTACACCCTCGCCATGCTCCCCTCACTCCTCGCCGGATCCTCATCGCTTCCCACAACAACTCGCTCGCCTCAACCACCGCAACGCCTCGAGCCGACGCGCAGACACATCAGAGCCATCGCACGCACACACAGCACAATGCCAGCGCCCGTCACTCGCCAACAGCCGCTCTCTAGGGGCCCCAGACTCGACGGCAGCCCGCGCGAACGAGTGCTTTGACTTTTCTCCCCTCGCTCTCTTCCTCTCTCGCTCTTACGCTTCACTCGCTACGCTGATCCCGCGGCCGAGGTCTCAAGATGCTCTCCATCCCATCACCCAACGCGCTCGACGCCTCTCGGCTGGTCATCGAGCCCACTCCCTCTCCGAAACCTGTCCCAAGCGACTCCTCGACGCTCGTCTTCGGCCAAACATTCACAGACCACATGCTCACCGTCCGATGGAACGTGTCGACGGGCTGGGACGCACCCGTCATCAAGCCTTACGCGCCGTTGATGTTGGACCCGGCTTCGACGGTGTTGCATTACGCGCCGACGCTGTTTGAGGGGATGAAGGTGCGTCCGCTGGAAGATGCGTGGAAGAGGGCAGGGAGCTGATGAAATTTGTTGGCGGACGCAGGCGTACAAGGACAAGCAGGGTCGGACGAGGCTCTTCCGGCCTGACCTCAATATGGCGCGGTACGTACCGCACTCTCCGTTCTTTCGTCGTGCCCAGTTTCAAGAGGTCGACCTGGATCACCGCTGACACCCTCGCGCCCCGCCTCTGCAGCATGAACCGCGGTGCGGCCCGCATGGCCTTCCCGACCTTCGACGGCGCTGAACTCGTCTCGCTTATCAAGGAGCTCCTGCGCATCGACGACCGATGGATGCCAACCGACCCGGGTTGCAGCATGTACATCCGCCCGACTGTGATTGGGACGAGGGCGTCTCTCGGTGTGGGTCCTTCGTCGGAGGTGTTGCTTTTTGTCATGTGCGTGCGCTTTCTCGCTCTCTCACTTCGCGAGGAGGAGCTGATGGAGTTCTGATGGCGCGCAGCATGTGTCCCGTAGCCAAGTACTACTCAAGCGGCGCGAAACCCGTCTCGCTCCTCGCCTCGACGAAAGACGTCCGCGCCTTCCCGGGCGGAACAGGCTCGTACAAGTTCGGACTCAACTACGCAGCGTGCGTCGCGCCGCAGATGGAGGCGGCGCAGAAGGGGTACCAGCAGGTGCGTTGCCGAAGCGGTTCGAGAGCGATTTGAGGAGGATGAAGGCTGATTACGTGGTTCTTGGCAGGTCCTGTGGGTTCTTGGTGACGATCACGAGTGTACGGAGGTCGGAATGATGAACCTTGTCGGAGGAAAGAAGAGGGAGGACGGGGGTGAGTCTCGCCAACTTCACCTCGAGAAAGTAGTCCCAGCGCTGACCCGCTCCGTCCGCAGCCGTCGAGCTCTTCACGCCTCCGCTGAGCGACATCATCCTCCCCGGCGTCACTCGCAACTCTGTCCTCGCCCTCGCCCGCGCACACGCCGACCCTTCGAACCCCTTCACCCTCGAAGGCGTCCCTTCGAACCTGGTCGTCTCGGAGCGAAAAGTGACGATGCCCGAGCTGCGCGACGCAGCAAGGGACGGGACGCTCCTCGAGGTGTTTGGGACGGGCACGGCAGCGGTCGTCACGTCTGTCGAGCGGATCGGGTTCGAGGGAGAGGACGTCAAGGTCCCTGTCGAGGGTGGAAACGGGTTTGGACCGATTGCGGGGGCGTTCTACGAGGCTCTGCAGGCGATCCAGTACGGTGATCTCGAGTTTGCGGACTGGAGTGTCGTCGTTTGAGCGGGTCGAAGATGTTGCTCATTCGTTTGTTTCGGTGCGCATTAGACTTTTTGCAACTTAGAACGTTGTTAGATCGATCTGCGTTGCTTGTCCCCACGGGTGCGAGGCGTGCCTCTCGCTTTCTTGACGTGGCCAAGTTCGAGGTTTCGCTGGGCTTCGCTTCTTAACTCGCTTTACAACTCGCCTTACAACAGCTTACAACGCCTGGAGGATGGCCACACTGCGCATCTCGACACCGGCAGAGCGCACCTGGGCACCGCTCATCTCGCCCGTCTCGCCTGCGAGCGCCTCGACGACGCCCCACGACTCGCACTCGCTCTCGGCACGCTGTCGCCTCCTCGCATCGCGCTTCGGCGAGAACGCAGTGCACGAGGACGACCACTTTGAGCACCCCGAGCCACAGCAGCGCGGCGCGAGTCCAAAGACGCCGTCGCCGTCCCGTGCTGCGCCGTTCCCGCTCTCGCCCATCTCGCCTCGCTCCGTCCCGCACTCGCAGCTCCACCCGCCCCCGACGCCAGAGGGCACGCACATCCTCAACGAGATCCTCGAGGAGGAGGCAGAGACGCCCCGTGGCGACAAGGATGTGACGTCGGCGTGGGCTCCACCTCGTCTCGACGTCCCGACTGGAGGAGACGGAGACACTCTCCCGCTCTCGCCAGGACAGCCGCAGGGACTCTATGGCTCGTCCATGCCCGCAGACGACGAGGTCTCGTCGAGCTCGTACGAGCCGCCCGCGTTCAGTCCGCTCGCAGCGCGCAGGGGGAGCAGGTTCAGCTTCGACCGCTTCGACGTCCCTCAGAACGGCGACGACGACGACCTGACTGGTGCGTCCTACTTGTCGACATCGTCAAGCACCCGCTGATGTTTCTCGCTCTTGCAGAGGCGACGGTCGAGGAACGCGAGGCGGAACTTCGCCAGACGCTCAGGGACGGCGCAACCTGGTTGCCTGTCGATGTCTGGCTCGTCGACGGAGAGTTGCTCGTGCGTACGGCATCACCTCGTCCTCAAGCTTGTACTGACGGTTCCCAAGCAGGTCGGACGCAGGATGGAAGAGCTCGAGTCGACCCGGACCTTCTCAAGCTGTTTTGTCGGTGCGTGCGAGCCCGTACCCTCTCAGCGTCTTCAACAAGCCCGCTCACACCAGTTCAACGCCCGCAGAACCCCTCCTCCGCATCTTCTCCACCTCGAACCCCCCAATCGGCCACGCACATCACCGCCGCCGCTCCTCGATCTTCTCCCAAATCAAGCCTCACTCGCCTCTCCAACTCGTCCTGCGCCTTCACACTCCCGCATCCCTCACTTTTCCATACGTCCTCGACGCCCTCCAGCCTCTCCACGATGCGTCGCTCCTCACTTCGTACTGCCCGAACGCCGGCACAACTACGCCAGCAGTCATCACCGTCGTCTCCTCCTCGGCGGACGGGGCAGAGATGGTCCCAGCCGAAGACCTTGAAGCGGTCCACGGCTCGCGCTTCGTCTACCGCGACGCGCCCATCTCTTCCCTCCTCTCGACAAATTCCTCTGCACTCGATCCGCAACTCACGCCTGTCGCTGCGGGCGTGCTGAAAGACTCGACGGGGTGGGACGGACAGTCGCCTGTGACGGACGAGCAGCGCCAGAAGATTGTTGAGCAAGTTGAGGGAGCGCACAGGCGCGGGATCAAGATCCGGTACGAGGGACTGCCGCAGTTTCCCGTTCATGTGCGCGAGAACATCAGGTCGACGTTGGTTGCGCTTGGTGTGGACTACCTCTAGAGCGATTGGCGGGACGGTTCGTGGACCGGACTTCGCTTGGATTGCACCCTTCACCTTGTATCAGTAGACCTCGCAACTCCTCCCTCCCAGCTTCCTCTCGTTCGCTTTGCTTTTTGTTGGTTGTACCCTTTCTCACATACACATGCATCTCCCCTTATCGTTCTTCTCCACCCTCTTGCGGCCTCTTTCTCCCGACTTGCAAACGAAAGTCGCGTCTCGCCCAGCTCTTTTGCGCATCGAGAGTGTCTGTAATTACGCTCAATGCGTGCTACGACTCGAACAAGGCGGGCACCTCCTCCTCAATTGGCTCGGGTCGCATATCCTCGACGTCCCCATCCTCATCAAACATCATCTCGTCCGGATCCGGCCTCGGCGTCTCCGCCGTCAAGCTCGTCATGACGTGCCTCGGCACCTTTCCCGGTCCCTCGAGTTGTCCCAGGCGCGACTGCATCAACCCGTTGAGGAACGTGAGCTCCGAGATCTTGGTCTTGAGACGGGCGACTTCGGCGAGCGCTTCGGGCGGCCAGTGTTCGCGACCTGGTTGGGCTTGTACGTCGGCCATCGAGACGCGACCTCGACCGGCCGAGGAAGAGGCAGACGACGAGCCTCGGATCCGACTCGAACTCGCCGCCGAGACGCTGCGCGCGCCTGCTCCCCCTGCTCCCGGCGCACCACCGCGCGACCGCCCACGCTCTGCCTCGCCCCTCGCACGACTGCGACTCCGACTCGAACCGGCCAACCTCCTCGCGCTGCTTCCCGCCGGACTCGCCGTCCCCCTCGCTCCCGCTCTCGCCGAGACGCGCAACTCGTTGAGCCCCGTCTCGACGCCCACCATCCGTTGTCGAGACGTACTGCTGCCGTTACTGCCCGATCCTGACCCGCTGCCGTGGCCGTTCGCGAGCGCGCCGAAAGCAGGCGGCGCAGTCGGTCCTCCGACGACCGAATCGTCATCCAACTCGTCCACCTCGTCCAAATCGTCCATTCCCGCTCCCGAATCTCCCCTACCCTTCCCCTTCGCCCCACCAACCCCACCGAGATAATCGTCGAACCGCTTCTCCGGCCTCCCTCGACGCTCCTCGCTCCCTCCAAGCCCGCGCGCAACCGTCTCAGGACTGCGCATCCCCTCGCTCGACCCGGACGCAGAAGGCGAAGCAGATGAGGCAGAGGCGCGGCGTTCGTGGCGTGGCTGAACGGCGGCGGAGGCGGGATTCGAGTGTGCGGAGGAAGAGGCGGACGAGGCGGCTGCGGCGGCGGCGGCGAGGTTTGCTGCGACGAGGGCGGGGTGGGGGAAGGGCATTCCGAGAGGCGGGCGGTAAGCGGGTGGGAGGAATGGCGCGGAGGAAGAGGGGACGCCGGAGATGGCTGCGATAGGCGGGAGGTGGACTCCGCTCGACGCGCTGGTACTGGCTTTGACAGTCTCGGTATCGCTATTCGACGCGCTGTTAGGCAGCGAGGATCTCTCCTTCTGCCCCGCTTGGGTCAGGCCGTTCGCCGGCGACCCAGACGCAGCGCGGCTTGGCGGAGCAGACGTCCGACCTCCCGCGCCCGCTGCGAGAGGAGACTGGATGTGCGGTTGGTGGAGGTGGTAGTTGGGGTTCGGGTGGGGGTACCAAGATTGCAGGGCGGGAGGGACGAGCGGGTTGGGCGGCACGGGCGGAGTCGAGGATGCTGAAGTCGAGTTCGAGGTGGAGGCGGCAGCCATAGGCGGACTCAACGATCCCCGCGCCGACGCAGCGCGCGAAGTCGCATCCGCCACACTCGGCGCAGCCGATCCAGTCGCCGGCGACCGCGAGCGCGAGTTACTCTGCGCGTGCGCAAGTGCGTTCGCGGCCATCGCCGCGGCGGGGTGAGGGAACGGCGGAGCAGGGTAGGGATAGCCTGGTGGAGCTTGGCCGGGCTGGAAACCGGCTGGAGGAGGGCCGTAGGGGTAGAAAGGAGGGTAGGGGTATCCTTCGGGCGGGGGAGCGCCGGGGTGGAAACCGGGATAGGGGAAGGGGATTGCGGGAGGAGCAGGACCGCCGGGAGCGGGGGTCGTCCCTTCTGTGGGAGTGTGCGAGCCGGGAGCGCGTTGGCGCGAGTCGAGGGACTGCGCGCGCCGGGCGTCGGAAGAACGACTTCGAGGTGGTGGGTAGGGCTGGTGTGCGTGAGGGTGCGGGCCGTGAGGGTAAGGATAAGGGTAGGGATAGCCGGGGTAAGGCATTCCGTAAGGCATCGCGCCGGGAGGGGGCATGACCTTCCTGGCCTTCCTTCCATCCGCCTCAGCCGTCGCACCATCCCCAAACGGCTTCGTCCGTCCCTCGGCCATCTCCGAATCCTCGTCTGCCCCGGCACCTCCAGGCACACTCTTCCTCCCCTCCCCACTCCTCGTCATACTCTCACTCCGCTCCTTCGAGACGCCCCTCCCAGCCTTCGCTCCTCCCGCCGCGCCGCGGTCCTTGGACGTACTCTTCCCCTTGCTGCGATTGCGAGATTTGATCACGTCCGTCTTGAGCGAGATTGGGCGCGGGCGGCCTTTCATCTTGAAGAAGAGCGCGCAGGCGTTGCAGAGGATGTGGGTACTGTCGTGCGAGCGCCGCCAGAGGGGAGTGGTCTGCGAGAGGGTGAAGACGTCAGTCTCTGCAAGGTTACAACGAAGCCATCCGAAGCGCCTGCGTTGGCTTGCGAAGAGCGAGAACCGGAGAAGCGAGACTGACCTGAGTCGCGCAATTCGCGCAAATCGGCTGGGTCTGCTCAATCCAGGCTCGTCAGCTACGTACACTCGTCTTTCAAGCGCAGGTGTCACGTACCTTGTCGTAGTTGGCAGGCAGCGGATTCGGCAGCCCATTCACCGCGTTCGGCGCAGCGGGATCAAACGATCCAGGCTGTCGTTCTCCCTCTCCTGCCGCCGTCGGTGCAGGCGCAGGAGCAGAGACAGCCGGCGTCGAAGCGGAAGAAGACGAAGCGACGGCCGCGGCGGCTGAAGCGACGCTCGCGAGTGCGGTTGCGGCCGCTCTCGCTTCCGAGTCGTCGAACCTCCGTTGTGCGGCGGGCGAGAGGGGCGCTTCTGGTTGTGTTTCGTCGGTGGATGTGGGTGCGTCGGTGGGAGCAGGGACGGGAGCGGACGAGGCGGAGTGCGAGGACGAGGATGCCGTCGGCTGGTGTTCGCTGCAAACGTGGGAAACGAGCGAAGGTGGTCAGCTCGGCGGACTTGGCGCGGATATAGGGTGCTCGTAGTCATTGTCACACACTGCCTGACTGTCCATCAGGCGCACAGAGAGCGAGCGAGTGCGCCCGTGGCTGACCGCGGACAGAAGGAACCACGAGGGAAAGCCCGGCCGACTTGAAGCTCAGCGAAACGAGCGGATCGCACACTCGCGGGTCGAGTCCAGCGTGTCCACACGAGTTCCACAGCGAGTGTGATTGTGTACCGAGGTGGATCGCGCGTATCGGAGGCGGGTGCGGCGCTGTCGAGGGACGGGGGCGAGAGGGGCGGACTTGCCTGGGTTGTTCTTGGATGGCGGGGAGGGGCTGCTGATGGTGGTGGTCTGCGTGCATGGCGGTGTCTGTCGTGTGCTCGTCCATGGCTGCACCTGTATACTCAGCCAGTCCCCTGCGAGTGAGCAAGACGAGGACGAGTTGTTAGCCGCTCGCTGCCGGCCCTCGCTCTCGGCGTCTATCGCTCAGCTATCGACCCAATACCCTCGGCGATACAAACAGGCTACTAATCAACTCTCCTTACTGGCATCCCTGCACACACTCAGTGCAGCAGCCCTCGTCCCAGCTCGATCCCATCACCGTGCTCACTCCGACTCCGCGCGCTTTTTCACCTCCTCTCCAGACAACCCCGCCCTCGTCGTTTTCCTGGGGAAACTCGACCGCATGGAGCGCGGCAGGCCGTCTCACTGCTCGCTTCGGACTCGTTCGGAGTGCGAGCTCGCTGGCACGTTCGACGACGACAAGCGCGCGCAGAAGGAGAAGCGAGGAGGGAGAGTTCTTGCCGCGAAACGCGCACGTCTAGTGAAGTAGCGGTGTTGCAAGGAGAGAGAATTGCGATAGAAATGCTGCGAGTGTGCGAGTGTTCGAGCGAGAGTTGGGCCGTTCGCTCGACTCGGAAAGCTGGCGAGTCGAGTCGAGTCGAGTCGGGTGAGGTCGAGTGTCGAAGAGAGAGCGAGTTGTGGTCTACCCTCACCGCTTGAACAACAACAACCCCGCCTTGCTTCCCGTCCCCTCCCCCTCCCTCCCCTCCCTCGCCCTCTTCCCAAGACACCTATTCTCGACCGCCTCCAAACCCGCCTTCCACAACCCCGCCTTCCTAACCTCCTCAACCGTACCCTTGCCCAGCTCGTAACTCACATCTACTCCGCGCGACCCGTCGCGCGTGAGCGAGTGCCAGCGTTCTTGGATTGTTAGAGGTGCGGGAGGGACGGAGGGCGACGAGGGGTCGTATGGCGCTGAAGAGGGGGAGGTGCTCGTAGATGAGTTGGAGGGAGAAGAGGGAGGGATGATCGTTCGCCGGACGTAGTGATCCGTGTCGAGCATGAAGATGCCCCACTTGTGGTGGATCGTCAGCGGCGGAGCGCCGTGGAACGTCAGAGCGGCCGTCGTGCTGACGTGCCGAGCGGTCTCACAGTCAGCGAGCGTCCGCGGAGGAGGTAGAGCAAAAGGGCGAGACGTACAACGCCGCCGGGTACTCGTCCTGCGGGACCTCGGTCGTGGTCGACATCGAGAACTGCGCGTCGTGCGATCTGCGCCGCGCAAAGTCGGTCAACAACAACCTCAACAGTGAAGCAAGGAAGCGTGATGCGCACCCAGTGGGAATCATCAAATCGACCTTGTTCTCCTTCACAAGCCTAACGGTCGTCTTCAAGATCCGCATGTCCCTCACAACCGGCACCTCCTCGGCGTCCTTCAACTCAAACACAACTTCCAGCCTCCTCTGCGCCTCTCCCCCCTTGGCCGGCGTCTTGGGCCTGTAAGTCCATCGCCTGAAAACGACGGTTTCGAGGCGCGGACCCGAGAGGAGGGATTTCGTACGCTCGGCTTCGGAGGTCGAGGCGCGTTCGTCCAGCGCTGTCGAGAGGAGGGAGGCGAATGAGGGTGCGGAGGGGACGGGGAGAGGCTCGAGGACTTTGGTCGACTGGAGGACGCCGCTCGGGGGGCTGCACAATCGATTTCCCCATCAGCTCCCGCGCGCGACTCGAAGGGGAAGACCGGAGGGAAACGCACGAAGGGAGGAACACGTTCTTGACCTTCTTGACCGTCTCGCTCGCCCAGTCCGCGAACCGCCCAAACGGCCAACTACCCTCCAACACGGGTCCGAGCGCCGACTGTCGCTCGTAATCGCGATAAAGCGGCCAAGCGACGTGTCCGAATCGCGCAGAGACGTTCACCTCCTTCCCTTCCTTTTCTTCTTCCGCGAAGGGGGCGCGCAAAGCGCGGAGGATCGACAGTTCGGCGGGTGTCTTTGACGACCCGTCCGTCGAAGGAGGCGCATAGATCCCAATCCTCGCCGAGCGCTCAAGCCGCATCCGTTCCGTCCATTGGAGCATCTCCAGATGCGCCTTGTGCGCCGGGTCCTCTGCGACGCTCGAAGAGGTGGACGAGAGGGAGATGGATTTGAACCGAGCGAAGGACGAGGTTCCGCCCGTGAGGATTTGTGAGACGGGGACGAGGGAGGAGTGCGGGAACATTGAGTAGCGGAGGGTGTCGAGGTTTTGCGGGACGGAGGCGAAGAGCGCGGTTGACTTGCGCTCCGAGTCCTGTGCGTCGCGAATGGGTCAGCGCGGGAGAGAGAGAGAGTCGACGGAATAGCGCGGGACTCACGGCGTTGAAGGCGGCAACGACATGACGCTCCGTCTTGACAATCGACTTGGCCTCGACAGCGCTCGCCTTCAGCTTGTCCTGCGGGAATACTCGCGTGAGCAAGCGCTACATCGGAGAAGGCCATCAGAACGCACCGGTTCAGACCCAGGCTCGAGGAAAGCCTTGGATGATCGCGAGATGGCCTGATAGACTTCCGGTCGCAAGGTTGTCGCAGGCGCGGGGAGGTGAAACTCGGTCTTCTCGCAGGTCTGCAGCCAAGAGACACGTCAGTTGCGCTCAAGCGAGGGGATAGGCGATCGAGGGCGTACCTCGGAAAGCGCCTCGACCTCTTCTCGCGCAGTGACGAGGTTCGCATGCGCGCCGGACAAGATGATGCCGACTCGCCCTTGGTCGGGGAAGCGACGGAAGAGTATCTTGACGTTGTGCTCGCGGGAGAGGTTGCTGATGAGGGTGGAGTCTGTTGGCGACGAGTGTCAGCTGCGAGAGCGGGATGAGGATGCTGAGGGAGACGCACTGGGAGAGAGGATGAGGAAGAGGTCGCGGTCGGTGAGGTTGACAGCTGTGCAATAGCGAGTGTGAGCGTATGCTCGGAAGGAGACGCGGGAAAGGATGAACGTACTCATCGAGGAGGTCTTGCCCGTCTGCGGCTTGGGCAGGGTCGTCGGGTTCTGCATGTGCCAGTGCAGCCGCATGATGGTGTAGCACAGCTCGCGCTTGTTCATCTGGTCGAGCGCCTTGGCTTTCCACCACTTGTGCTTGACGCCGTGCAGCGCCGTCCGCATCCGCTCGTCCGAAGTGTCGAGGTTGAGGCCGTGCCTGTACGCAAAGTTGAAGACCTGCCGCTTCGTGAAGGCTCGGTCGATCATCTTGTACGTCTTCTCCCATACCTTCTCGTAGACGAGCCGGTGCGACTGAGGAGAGGTCGGTTCGGGGATGGTGAATCGTCGGGGACGGAACGCTTCGAGATCCTTCAACGTCGGCTGGCCCTTCTCTGGGTCCATGATTTGTTCGAGAGGGGTCTTCTTCTTCTTCGGGGGCGCACTGGACGATGGCTCGCCGGTGGAAGAGGGCGAAGCAGACGATTCGGCGACTGACGACTGTGTTGGCTTCTCGATGGCGTCGAGCATGGCGTTCAGAGCGTCGTGCGACTTGGCCTCCTCCTCACGATGGACAGCTTCGCTCGCATCCGCCTCCTCATCCCGCTCCTCGGATTGCTCTTCGACCTCCTTCCCCGCCTGAGCGTACGATGCCGCCCCTCTGCGCTGATTTCCCACCACATGCCACCCACTGGCCGTCCTCAGTAACCGTCCATCGAGCGTGGCGAGGCGAGATGTCGTCGTCGAGAGGGTCGCTCGAGGTGGTCGTCGTGCGCAGGCGGCGCAGGTCGCCCGTCCTGCCGCTGTCCGCGCCGAGCTAAGCATGTCTCAGCGAGCGCCTGTACACTTCCACACGGCCCACAGCAGCTGTTGCTGGCGAGAGACGGCGGTGGTCGTCGGCTGAGCTTTCGAGATGAAGCGGGCTGGCCTCGTTCTCCACCTCTCGCTCAGCTGGTGCTCGCTTTGACTGCTTGGCTGGATCGGTACACGCTCAGCCGACGCACGCCTGCAGGAATCGACCGCGCGCGAGTTGTCACCACCGCTCGACGCGACCCCCTCCTCATCGGCACTCGCACACGACGACGACCAGGCGGACCAGCAGAGAGACTAGCACGCCACCATGCGCCACGGGAAGAAGCTCGCCAAGTTGAGCCGGCCAACGGCTCACCGCATGCTCATGCTTCGCAACATCGTCTCGTCCGTCCTCGAGCATGAACAGATCATGACCACCGTCGCAAAGGCCAAGGCGGCGCGCAAGCTGGTGGACCAGGTCATCGGATGGGGAAAGTCAGGCACCAAGCGCGACTACCAGCGCGCAAAGGGCTTCCTCCTCGTGCGTCCATCCTCTCCTTCTGCGACTCCCGGACCCCGCTCACTCGTGCTCACTCGCTCGCAGACGGGCGACCGGTCGATCAAGCCTCTCTTTGGACACCTCGCACAGCGCTACGCTGACCGACCAGGCGGCTACACGCGCGTCACCCTCGCCGGCAACCGAGGAGGCGACAATGCCCCCGTCGCCGTTCTCGAACTCGTCGACAACCCGAACGACCTCCGCTTCGAGTTTGCCGCACGATCCATCGGACGCGAGCTGGCGATCAAGGCGCAGGAGAGCAACGACAAGCGGGTCTGGTGGGACTTTAGGGAGCGGGTGGAGAGCAAGGGTGCGGACAAGGTTGGCGAGCTGTTGATGGCGGAGGAGGCGATTGCACCCTTGTCGAGGAAGAACGCCTTCAAGGCACTCAAGTTCCGCAAGGGTACGGTACCCGTCCTGGAGGAGGATGTCAAGGCGGCGCAGGGCGAGGAGGCTGTCGTCGAGGCCAAGGAAGGCGAGGAGGCTGTCGCGGAGAAGCAGGGCGAGGAGGTGGTCTCGCCGCTAGGACCTACAGTCGTCGAGCATCCCGCGACTCTTTTCCTCGACCGCACCTACCACCACTACCTCACCTCCATGGCGACTTTCGTGCTCTCGACTTCTTCCGCACCCGACCCCTCTCGCACCATCAAGCAGCTCACCTCACGACTCGGCTCAATGGACATCAAGGGACCGCCCAATCCCGTTCTTACCGTGCCCAGGGTCGGCAGGGTTCCGCGGGCAGGAGAGCGAACGACCGCTTGGGACCAGACGCTCAAGGAGGGCGGATCTTCCGAGGCGACCGGGCCGATCTCGATTGCGAAGGGTCTCTACAACCGGGTGGCGCGGAGGGCGAGGTGGAAGGCGGCGCTGGCGACGTTCGAGGCGGAGAAGGGGACGACCCTCAACGAGAAGAGCGAGGTGCAGCGCGTGTAGATCCGTTACCCAGCACCCTTCAGCATTTCGCAACTCGCAGCAGTCATCACGGACGTTTGTACAGAGAGCCAGTTGCATCAGAGTTATACAAGAGACTATTGACAATCGTGGAGTGTCCACCTCTTCAGCAGTGTCCGTTCGTTCGACCGTGCGTCGTCTCCTACCACCGCTGTTGCTGCCCATGCATCTGCGACGACTCGTACGGCGGCCTGAAGCCTTGCTCGGTTGGGTTCGCGTAGTCGTAGGGCGCGTACTCCTCGTCTTGGTACCCGATGACCGACGTCGCGTTGAGCGGCGCCCTGCCGCCGCCTCCTCCGCCACCCTTGCGCAGTTTGCCGCCCTGACCTCGTCCGCCGTCCGCAATGTACTCCTCCTCATCGCCCCTGGCGACCTCGTTCCTCAACCCGCTCGACTTGCTTGCGTTCCGACCGTGTCCGAGCGGGTAGCCTGGCGCTGCGAGCTCGTCTTGCGAGTAGGACGCGCGGCCCATCGAGGCGCCGTCCCACAGGCCCGACTGGCGGATCTCTTCTTGCGCGGTCGAGTAGACCGAGTCGTAGCGGGCGCTGCGAGAGAACGGCTGAGCAGGCAGTCTTTACGGGTGGCGATGGGCGAGACTCACTGGTCAAGACGCTGTTCTGAGGCGTAGATGCTCGTGTAGAAGACGAAGTAGAACTGCGAGACGGCGAAGCGGGTGAGGGGCGGCTCTCGGGAGCTGACAGAGACCAACGCACCTCGCAAAGCGCGACGATCGCAAACAGCAGCCCCATAATGCCAATCTGGATCCAGGTCCAGATGTTGCAGATGTTCTTGGCAGTCGAGTCGGCATTGTCGGTGCCGAACAGCATGGTGCACGAGTCGACACCCTTCGAGTGCTGGACTGCTGAGATGATGATTATGGCGAGCGAGAGGAGGATGCTAGCCGTAACGAGCAGGCCGTTGATGCGAAGGCTGCGCGGCGGAGTGTCAGCGGGGTGTGCGAAAGAAGCGGGGGGTCTGGAGACGAACAAAGCCTTGAAGAGGCGTGGCTTCTCGCGGTAGACGCCGAAGAAGCCGAAAGGTTGACCGGCTGCGACGGCGAAGCATAGCACGCCGAGAATGTAGGAAAGGAAGGAGGGCGTGGTGACGGAAACGACTGCACGAGATGGGAGGATTAACCTGGTAGGGTGAGATCGCGCGAAAGAAGGGCGAACGCACTGGAAGGCGCCGCGAAACACAGGACTCCCGCAACGACCGAGATCACGAGGAACTGAGCCAGGATAGCGTAGATGCCGCCATTGTCTGCGAGTCGTGCGATGCCGGAGGTGGAGCAACGCGCCGAGATGGAGACAGGTCAGCAACAACTTCGGGTGGGGGAAGCACGACGCATCGATACGCACATAGTGGCACCGCACAGCACACATACGTGCGCGACCAGATGCCCATCGTTCAGCGGCAAGTCCGGGGAGTCTCCGAGGTTGATGGACGAGGCGGGTGGTGAGCGACGGCGTCGGGAGACGCTGAATTCGCGTGTTAGCTCCTGGATACTCTTGTTGCGGGCGTCGAACGCTCCTGCAAACCCTCAAGGCGCGCTGTTGTCGAGGTTGTACCGCGTTGCTGCGAGGAAGCGATGAAGGGTTGGCAAAGGTTGGGAGAGATTGGGTGCGGTGGTTGCTGGTCTGGCGGGTCTCTGAGAGTCCAGTCTAAGCAGCCAGACTTGTCTAGCAAAGTCAGGCGCGAGCAGAGGTGGGTTGACCAACACCAACCTCCTCGCCGCCTCCTTTGTCCAGGACCACTCGCTCCCGCAGGCAATTCAAGCCCTTTGAGACTCTCAGCGCGGACTCAGACTTGTTACATAGCTAGTGTCGTACCGCCCATCTCGGACTGCTACATCCTGCGCTTTTCTCGCCGCCCCGGACGTACTTGGACGTACAGCTTTGCGCTATAGTGCTCTCGCGCGTCTTCAAAGCAACAGCGAAACCGTCCTGCGAGAGCCAAGCGATTCCATCAAGCGAACTCATCCTGCGTAGTACGCGACTCCTCAGCCACATCCGTCCTCGAGAAGCCAGTACTCCTCGTCAATTTCGCTGTCGTAGAGGTCCCACTCCTCCGAGTCGTCCTCAAGAGCCAAAATTGCCATTTCCCATTTCTCCTCGACGCGTGCTGCGTTCTTGACCGTGCCGCTGATAGCCACGTTCGCCTTGGTAGCCTTCATCTTGAGATCGAGATAGTCGTCGTACCCAAACGACGAAGTCCACATTGGGAGTTCCCAGCCAGCTGGCTCGAAGTCCATCGCGACGTCCTCGTAGGTGACATCGGCAACGTCGCCTGCCTTGCCGTCGACGTTGTCGAGTTTGAGCTTCTTCAAGCTGGACAATCTGCGCGGTCCGTCGACAAGCAAACTCAACTCGATAGCGGAAATGTCGCTCTTCTTGCAGACCTCGATACGCTCGAGCGGAAGCGCGCGCAAGACGTCGAAGGAATCGCGGCCGAGACGCGAGAAGTTGCCGCGGAAGATGATCTGCTTGAGGCCGGCGAGCTGCTTGAGCTCGGCGGGGAGAGCGCTATGCAACGTGCTCGACGTAATCAGGAACAATTGCGCGACGTGCTCAGGAGCTGCAAGCGCAGAGATGACCTTGACCAAGCTTGACGGCTCCTCGTAATGCTTCACAACGAGCGTCTTTATGGTCGGCACGCTCTGGAGAAGCAAGTGCAGGCTGTCGAAACTTGGCCCGTGCGAGACTGAGACGGAAAGGACGTCGAGCGGCGGCAGCGGGACCGCGCCGCCATGAGCGCGCGAACGTAAAGTCTTGATTCGCGATTTGTGCCGGAGGATGAGCTGAAGGACAGTCAAGTTCGTCATGCTGGCGAGCGATCCGAGGTACGCCGGGTGGTACGGGTCGGCGCGCTGCGTCTTGCAGAGGCAGGCGAAATGCCTTATCGACGAGCTGAAAGGGAAGAGGGCTTGGCGTCCGGCAGGGAGCAAGACGTCGAGGAACATCTCCCAGTCGTCGTGAACGACGAGCTTGGTGAGGTTCGGGAGGTTCGCGAAGACGGCCTCAAGAGAGGCTTGCGAGACGGCCGGAGACTTGAGGTGCTGGACCTTCAGGGTGCGGCAGTGCCTCCCAACCGACGGGCGAGTCTGGAAAGTGGCGCTGAATGCGACGAGGCGCTTGTCACCGACGACCTTGACGTCGCGCCAGACGCAGCGGTCGAAGAGCGGAAGGAGGGTGCGCGAGAGAGGCTCAGTCGGCTTGTCGGTGGCATAGGCGTCGTCAAAAATTTTCTGCAAGAGCTCCATCGGCAGCTTGGACAGCCTGTCGACCGCTGGAGGCGACGGGGACGCTTCGACCTGCTCGAGGTGGGGAGGAGGTGGATGAGCTCGCGACAACGTGGGAGCGCGTGCGAGGGGACGCGAGCGCACCTGAGGGTCGTTCCGGCGAGCAGAAGACATCGTACGAGCAGTCTGAGCGGGAAGCCAGCGAGAGAAGTGAGCGGGACAGGAAGAGGGGCGAGGAGGGCGCAGCTTCGACGACGACGGCTTTCGTGCGAGTTCGTGCGGGGGCTGGTGGAAAGAGATCAAGTCTGAGTGCACGGTACAGCTCGCTTGGCGTCCCAACGGATGTCAGACTCGCAACGTTTCAGGTGTCGCGGACCGACAAATTCTCCACCTGTCCCCTCCTCAGCTCTTTCAGAACTTCATCGTACACATCCTGCACGTATGCCGCCATCGCAACGTTCCCCGTGAACGAGATCCCGCATCGAGCCGCCTCTTCGCGCAGGCGCCACATTAGGTCGCTCCGCTCTGTATCGCCAAGCGGGTACGGGACCGTCCACATGTTCCGCCTGAACCAGCTGTTCCGCGTCTGAAGCACCGCATCGGAGAGATCGAGCTGGTCCCCGGGGCGAGGAAGGCGGCCCTGATAACTCCAGTAGAAGTGTCGAGATTCGAGGTCGACATGTCGCGGTGCGTGCGCCGGACCAAGACCGTTGAGGAAAGTCGCCAAGTACATGATGCTGCGTTCGACGAGCCACAGGGAGAAGACGTCGAGACGCGGGCGAGCGCGAAGTATTCGCACTGCCTCCGACGACAATCGCAAGTTGCCGACATTGACGGTAAGGTCCCGGACTTGAGAGAACCCTGCGAGTACGCAGGCACGGTCTATCGATTCTCCGTCGTCTCCGCAACCCTGGTTGATGTGGAGAATGCACACGGTGTCCATGGGCACCGGGAGGGCGAAAGTGCGGATCAATGTGGGTGTCGAGAAGTCGGTGAAGATAAAGTGCTGAAAGTTGATGCCACTTCTCAACACCTGGTGGACGTCTGCCGCTGGCAGGTCGCCTGCGATCTCGAGCTTGACGAGACTCGGACACGGCTGTCCACCGGACGTGACGAGGCGAAGGTTCAGCGGTTCGTCGACGATGTGGTCGACCGAGAGCGTCGTCAATCGGTGGTACTGCATGAACGGGCTGATATCGGTAACGAAGGGGGGGCGATCTGTCGGTGAATGAAGACTTATGGAGATGGTTTCGATATTGCTGAGAGGCAGATTGACGCCGCCTTGGCTCGTAAGAGCGAGGATGGCGGCAAGGTCGACCTGACTACTGGTAAAGTCGAGGTGACGGAGGGTTGGCATCAAGGCAAAGAGCCTCGCGAGGATGTCCGAGTCGTAGGGCGTGTCGTCCACTTCTTCGTCTTCCGACTTGTCCCCAAGCGTGTTCAGGTGGAGTCGCTGACATGAGAAGCCGAGCTCTGGACGTGCTTCAATGGCCCTGAGCAGGATGGCGGACTCGGTGGACGAAAGGCAGGGGATTACGCGATAGCGGACGCGGTCGAGGGAGGGTTGCAGGGCGCGGCAGATCGAGATCGGCCTGTATCGTCCAATGTCGTAGCTGAGGTGGATCCAATAAGCGTAGCCGAGGATCTTGTCGAGCAGCTCGACGGGCAGGTCGAGGAGGGAGGGTGCACGCGACTTCATCTGTCGACGAGGACGACGGGATGAACTCGGGGGAACGGGACTTGGGCGGTTCGGCTGCGCACCTCTCGGCGAGTCTAGGAGAGTCTCTGAGCCAGTCAAGCGAGCGATCCAGCCAAGTCGAGCGAGTGGAACCAGTCAAAGGGTCGCCGGCCAAGTTCGGCTCCGCCTTCTCCTCCTCGACCCCGCGCCATCACGCTCGCGGGGCTCTGCTGCACTCGCCAAACGCTTATCTCGACTCGCACTCGACAGCTGAGCGCGCCAGTCCTTGTCCTGGGCTCGCTCGTGTCGCCATCGCACCGCTCTCTCCCCGATGGACACTCCCGACAAGGCGGGGAAGCAGATCCCGCGTCCGAAGCGCACATACCGAGCGTGCCAACCTTGTCGAGCAGTGAGTCGGGCGCCCACGTCCTGCGACGCCGTCCTCGCCGCGCAGAAGCCATCCCGGTGGGCTGAACGCTCTCAGCTGACTCTTCGCTCGTCCCCGAAACCTCGCAGCGCAAGCTCAAGTGCGACCTCGGTGCGTAGAGGAGTGCTGTAGCGCCTGCGGCAGACGAGCGCAATCGGCTGACCTGCGGCCGCTGCGTTACAGGCGATCCCGACAACCCATCCGACCCTCCTTGCCGTCGCTGTCGCCGCGAATCCCGCGACTGTGTCTTTGTCGCACGCGCCAATGCCAAAACCTACCTCGAACCTCTCCCTACCGGCTCACCAGCACCCTACACAACCGTCGTACCGACTCGACCAAAAGCCCGCAAGGCTGGTTCTTCGCCCGACGAGTCGACCTCGTCCACCCCAGGCGCTCCGCCCGCTCGTGCGGTCGCTCACCCGTATGCGACGCCTCATGTCGGCGGATGGAGCGCCCCGCCGAATCGAGCAGCGCACGCTGTTGCCTCGACCAGCACTTCCGGCGCTGCGACTCCCTCCCTTCCCTCCGTCATGTCCTTCCCGCCCTTCCATCACGGTCTTCCGCCTCAATCGACGCCTCCCGTTGGCTACGACCCGATGAATCCGCACCTTCGTCATCTGGCCGCAGCTCGAACAGCGAGCGGGACGTCGACGCCCGAACGCGTCGCTCAGCCTCTTCACGGAACGAGTGCTGTAGCGACAGTCTCGGACGAGGAAGGCGGAGTAACAGATGGAGACGAGGACGAGGACGAGGACATGGAGGACTTGAGCCACTCTCGCCGGGACTCGCACGAACCTGGCGGTCCTTCCGACGCCAACGTCCTCCTGTCGTCGACCCTACACAACCCTTCCGACGCACTCAAGCTCCTCGCCACGGCATCGTCACTTCGCTCCCTGTCGGCAGAGACCGCCTTCACCGCTCCCGACTCCCGAAGCGCCGGTCCGTCTGGCAGCAACACTCGAAACGCCTCTCGCTCGCGCGAGCGACGAGCCTCGCGGTCTCGAGAACGTGCGGCAGTCGTTGCTGGAGCAGGACCAGGCTCGATGACGCCCGGTAGCGGGAAGGGCAAGGAGCTGGAGCGCGGACGACCGGGCGCACCTTCGCCTCTCAGCCAGACAGAAGCAGGCTGGGACCGCTGGGTGCCCGTAAGAGAGGGCATGGTGACGGTCGCTGAAGCCGAGGCCCTCCTCTCCTTCTTCGAACACCACATGTCGCCTCTCTACCCTCTCCTCTCGCCTCGGATCTTCACGCCCGCCCACCTTCGCTCCCTCACCTCGCGCGAATCCCTCCTCCTCGCGGCGATGATCACCATATCGGCTCGCTACTCGTCCCTCCCTTCCGGCCCGCGCGCTCGGTTGATTCACGAAGCGCTCGCCGAATACTGCCGCGACGAACTCGTCGGCATCCTCGACGGGAGCGGCGAGTTGAGGCATATCTCGAGCGTCGAGGCGCTGCTGTTGTTGACGGAGTGGCCGCCCATCACGGTCGGGCGATCGCAGAAGACGAGGGAGAGGCCGAGGGGGAGGAAGAGGCGGAGTTGGGCGCATTCGGGAAGTATTGCGACGGTCGAGGAGGTCGAGGAGCAGGAGGAGGATGAGGGCGTCGAGGACGCGGAGGCACTCTTGCGCTCGAGTGCGCAGTACGACGGGTGAGTCGCTCACGTCCCCGAATGGCATTTCGTGTCCCGCTCGACGCACGAAGCGAGATGCGAATGGGATGCTGGAAGAATGCGCTGACATCGCCCCTTGCAGGATGAGCTGGAGCTTCATCGGCTGCGCCGTCCGCCTCGCGCAGGAACTCGGCATCCACAACATCTACTTCGGGTCGGAGAAGGAGCGAGGACCGATCACTTGGGAGGAAGAGCGCTGCTTGCGGACGTGGATCTGTGAGTCGTCTCCTACGCTCATCTACTCGTAACGCTGTTGACCAGCGCTATTGCAGACTGCTACAACGCCGACCGGCACGTCTCGGTGCGACTCGGCAGGAACGCTGTCATTCAAGCCTGTGCGTGACGCTTCAGCGCTCCAGCTCCGCGACGAAGCGCCTCTTGCGAAACGTTGCTGATGTGAGTATTTTTTGCTGCGCGCAGACATGTCGTCTTCGTGGTGGGAGCAGGTGACGAGCCACGCCAGTCAGGGAGTTCGGCGGGAAGGGCTCAGCGAGCTGTGGGCGGAGCGGTCTCTTCCTCAAGGCCTGATCGCTGCCGTGAGTTCAATCGTCCCTGCTCATTCCGGTCATTGTTCACGTTCTGCACCTCGCAGCTCATGGGGACGATACAGGAGCGACTGTACCCGAACAAGGAGATCACGCGCTCTATGCTGCGAACCGGCCAGTGGGAGTCGTTCGTCCGCTCGCTTGACCACGAGTTGCAGATGATGCTCTTGAAGTCGCGGACCGTCCTTCGTGCGTTGAGCTCTCCCTCTTCCGCCGCTCCTCTTTGCTTCGAGAACGCAGAGCTGATGTCGGACTGCTCATGTGTCAGAGCAAGGAAACATCGAATCGACGCTTTTGCAAATGGAGTTCGAATACGTCCGGCTGTACGGCAACGCGATCGCCCTGCGCGCTCTGCAAGAACGCCTCCGCCGAGCAGTCAAGGCGAACGACCTCCTCTTCGTCTCGCCGTCGCTGCTCAACCTGCAGGAGGGACAGTGGGTGCTCGATGCGCTCGCAGCGGCGCAGTCGATTCTTGACCGGACGGTCAACTTCCTCGGTACGCCCCCTTTCGCTTCCTTCCGTTCGCCGACCTCGCTCATCAGGCTTGCTCGCTGCGCAGTCCCGAAAGGCTACCTCCGCCTGGCGCCGTCTCGCCTGCACCAGCGCATCCTCTTCGCCGCTACCTTCCTCTTCAAGGCGCTCGCGGTCGGCGTTGTCGAGCACGGCCAGCCCAAGGTCATCCATCTTCTCGACCAGACCATCGCCGTCCTGCACAATAACGCCGTCGACCGCCAACACATCGGGCGAGGCTTTGCCGCGCTACTCAGGCGACTGCAGGAGCAGTGCAAGCCGACCCTCCTGTCGCGCTTCGGCGTGCGTCCGAACGGCCAGGCCAACGGCGAAAATGGCGAGGGACTCGCGCAAACGCCGGCTGCGATGAACCAGCCGTCTCCCAACCCCGAAGCTGCCGCCCTACAACCGCCCGCATCCGCAGATCCCGCCCTCGCGCCCACTCCCAACGCCGGACCTTCCCTTCCGCCTTCAGCAGCTGCAACACCTGGCGCTGGCGTCGCTACTCTCCCCGCCCTCGGCCTCTCAATCAGTCCGACACACGCTTCGGCCGGACAAGGCCTCCTCCCTCCCGGCTACAGCTCGCAACACCCCGCCGCGATCCCCGCTCCCGCCTCGTTCCCTCCGCCGCCCATGCCCACCTCGTCAACCGCCTCGCACCCGTCGTGGCTCGCGCCGACGCCAACAGGCGAGCAGACTGTCGAGTTTGGCGGCTTCAAGCTCGGTACGGCGCCGCTTGGGGCCGACTATTCGAATCCGTTCGAGTGGGACCCGATGAACCACAGCATCCAGGTCGGGCACGAGCAGGACCTGCTCTTCCAGAGCTTGTGGGGCACGGGCGCGGCGGGCTTGGGAGCGAGTGGAGACTTTGGGTCTGGGATCAACCCGGCGCTCAACCTCTTCGGCACGCTCGTTGGCGACGAGTAAGCCTTCTTTGACGGTACAAAACGAGTCGTAGGGACTCGACATCGGAGTATACGTTCATGTCGTCCCTGTTGCAACCATTTTTCGAGGACTCCTCGCCTCCTCACCTCGATATTGCGCAGCCGGGGAGAGACCGCTTCTGATCACTAGCGCTGTCCTCTCCATTCAGCGCGCGCTCACAACGAAGGTGACACTGAAGCCAAGGGTCCGCTCGCTTCATCGCCGAACACTTCGCCTCGACTCCTCACTCGCCTGCTGCTGAACTCGCTTTCGAATGAGCTCTCGCGAGAGGTCTCCCTCAGAGACGTCCAGCTATGCCCAGTACCTCTTCCCGACCGGCCAGCGACGAGTTGTGACGATCCCTTGTGCGTCTCCTGATCAACTTCGAGCGGTGTCGACTGGCTGACACCTCGAGGCGGGCAGCATGGGCGCGCAATCTACCGCCTGACGAGCTGTCGGATGAGGAGGACGACCCCCAGCACCACAGTCCCGTTCCACCCCGCCGCCCATCCGACACTCGTCGCTCGCTCTCCTCGACGCTTCGTAACCGCAGCTCGCTGTCTGGACCGCTTTCCCCCAGGTCAGCAGAAGGAGGAGGCTTTGCAGAGAAGCAGGGACAGCAGAATGGCGCATCGAACTCGTCGTCGCCAGAGTCGA
Source organism: Rhodotorula toruloides NP11 (assembly GCF_000320785.1). Lineage (NCBI taxonomy): Eukaryota > Fungi > Basidiomycota > Microbotryomycetes > Sporidiobolales > Sporidiobolaceae > Rhodotorula > Rhodotorula toruloides. The sequence goes on along the minus strand of NW_015622996.1, from coordinate 86,743 downwards.
AGGCTGTGCCTCTCATGCCGGCTCCCCCTCGGGAGGCGCACGCAGCAGATACAGTTCAGCGAGAGAGGGGTGAGGCAAGAGAAGGAGCAGGGACGCCTATCGATCGAGGCTGGTGGACCTTCACGCTGACGGGGAAATACCTCGACCGCGTGCACGGCTACATCAACCCTCGCGAGGCGGCAGAGAAGGGCAAGACGCGCGATGCGGGCGACACCACGGACCAGGAGGCGCAGGATGACCACCAGTCTCTGCGGTCGGTCCGGTCTAGGTTGAGTTGGTTGAGCCGGCGAACGAGCGAGCAGGAAACGCGGAATCGGGACTTGGAGAAGCAGGACTACCATCGCAAAATGAGCAAGTCGATGCGGCTCCGCCTCGCTCCGCCAAACGTCTTCTCTCTCAACCAGACAACGGTGCGCTTAGGTCCTTTGTCGTCGTCTGCCGCCCGCTGACCAGCAACTTCTGCAGACTCCTGGCTGGTCGACACCCTGGACACCCTTCCGCCGCGACGAAAACGCCCGCGACTTCCAAGATCCTTTCGAGCTCTCGCGCAATCAGGCGGCCGCCAACTCGAAACGGTCGCGCTTCGAGAACTTCATCCTCCACAACCCGTTCTCGCCGCTCTTCCTCCGCAGCATCAACCTCATCCTTATTGGCTGCACTCTCGGCCTCGCCGCACACATCCGGATTCAAGAGCGAAATAACGGCGTCATCGGTGTGATGGGGACCTCGACACTTTTCGCCATCGTCGTCGCGCCGTTCGCCATCCTCCATATCTTCATTACGCTCTACGTGCGTTTTCCTTGGCGCCGGATTCCGCCACACATCTCTTCCTGATGCCTTACGTGAACAGATCGAGTACTTCGGGCTCCCGATCGGCCTGTGGCAGATCCACACCAAGATGTTCCATACCCTGACGGAGCTCATCTTCATCTGCCTGTACTCGGCCATCCTCTCGATCGTCTTCGACGACCTCTTCACCTCCTCACTCGAATGCACGTCCTTTACGCCGTACGCCCGCTACAACAAGCCGCCGCCCATCACCGCGACCGCCAACGTCGACGGGTCGCTGGCCGACTCGATGTGCAATCAGCAGATCGCGCAGGTCGCCTTCATCTTCTGCAGCGTACTCTTCTACGTCGCCGTCCTCGTCATCAGCCTTTTCCGCATCTTTGCCAAGGTTCAGCGACGGTGAGCCTCGCGATGTCTTTTCTCCTGGCCGGGACCGCCCTGACGCCTTCGTTCCCTCGCAGGAACTGAGCTTCACTTCTCATTGCACACACATGCCATCTCTCTCTTGCATAGCACTGTACCTACTCGCTTGCGCCTTACATACCCGTATCTTCTCCGCTTATTGTCGTTACTCTCGCACCGCAATGCCTCGTTCGCCCCGTGTCCAGTCTCAGGGATTCTGTGTGAGCGTCAACGATACCTCTGCAGGCGAGGAAGAATACGAGCTTGACCCGTTTGCACTCGTACCCTCTCTTTGCCTCTCTCCCTCCACTACAACACTCCCTCCTGCTTCGCGGCATGAATGGGCCGCAAGAACCGCTCTTCCACACGCATCGATAGCTCGAATGCTGTCGCACCTGCTTCCACACCCGTCCTAAGCCGTTCCTCCTCGCCCTCCCCACTCGCCTCGACACACCTTCCCGCCAACCTAGGCGACAAGGATGGCTTGGTGGACGTTGCGGGCTTGCGTCGGCGCACCACGAGTGTTGAGGAAGGCCCTGGGACCGCCGGCTGGGCGCTTGAGCCGGAGGACTCGGCGGACGAGGATCTCGCAGATCAGGATGAAGAGGAGGACGGGAATAGCGAGATGCTACGATGGGGCTGGACGCTCGTCGTGGGGTCGTCGTTAGCCTTCTTCCTCGGCTTCTGGTCCATCCTCATTGGTCCCTTCTGCGCGCCAACGGGCATACGGGTGCGTTCCCTCTCTTCGTTCCTCTTGCCCTTTCGCGCTCACCCCTAGCGATTTGCAGATCCTCGATGCGCTCGCGCGAGATACCTACAACAAATACCTCGCTGTCTTGCTCGTCCCGGTGACCGTCTGCTACGTTATCGTCAACTGGTGGGGTCTCAAGGTGCGCGCCCTTTCGCATTCTCCTTTTCCCTTCTGCTGACGGTTCGTTTCACAGATCTTCCGGCACGCATGAACGCTGGGAAGCACGCGGATCCGTCGGGTTGCGATTCTAGGCCGACGGTCGCCTGACGCCTCCCCTTCGCCCGCTCGTCTATCTCGTCCGCCTTTGCGCCGATAGAGCCTCAAGACGACATCAAGTCGAGCTCGCAGCCAAGCTCAACCAAAGCGGGTTGCCCAGCTTCCGAAAAGCGCCCTCACTCATCACTCGTTCGCCTCGCTCGACCTCCGCCTCTCCTCTCTCGCAGCAGCACTCGCTCTCGCTCAATGACCGCCGCCTCAGCCTAGATCCGACGCACAGGGATATATTTGCAGCTGCAGAGTGTTTGCGAGCGAGTGTGCACAGAGGCGGGGCCAAAAAGATGGTTCCAAGGAAGAAACGACAGGGAAAGGAGAAGGGGAGAGGGAGTGTATGGGTGGACGAGGCTGTAGGGAGCGAGAGGCCAGTGTAAGAGTGCGAGAGAATCGAGTTGAACGATGTTTTGGCGAGCGCGCCGGCTCAATGGAGTCGAGGAATAGACGTGGCAGGGAAATGGGACGAAAGACCGAATGACGGCGATGACGAAGAGACGGCGGAACGGAAACGGGCACGGAGTATACGAACACGAAAGGGGGAGAGGATGAGAAGGGGGTTGATCACCAGCGGAAGGCTCCGCCTGAGCCGCCGCCGCCGAATGGTGGCTGCTGCTGCTGCTGCTGCTGAGGGTGGTACTCCTGCTGCGACGTGACTTGCTGCTGCTGCGGGTACGCGTGGCCTTGCGAAGCCATCTGCTGCTCCATGTTCTCAACGAATCGCTGGAGAGCGGCGAGTCCTTGCTGCTTGACGACGCCGGTGTCGGTGTCTGGGCTGAAGACCCTCGTAGCACGAAGGAGAGGCGGCGCATCGCCAGTGCCGGATCCAGATGCGGTCAAGCGAGCGGCCGTCGAATTGCGGAGGGCTTGGGCGGCGAGGCGGGGAGAGAGAGCGCCAGAGGCGGGCGAGACGGGCATCTGCAGGCGGAGTTGCTGACGCGGCGAAGTCTGTGCAGCGTTGGCGAAGGCAGCGGGAGATGCGACGACGTAGTGCGGCGAGCGAGGCTGGCGAGGCGAGGTTGGAACGTAGCGCGAGTCCTTGCGAGCACGAGTTGGACTCGTCGGTGCGGAGACGCCGGATGCGGTGGTGGGCGTCTTCTGACCCGAGCGAGGGGGGAAGACACCCGTGTCGGCGGCTTCCTCGGTCGAGGACGGGCTGTTGCTCTTCTTGCTGCGGCGGTTCGTCGGGCTCAGCTCGCCCTTGTCGACAGCGCGGCGAAACTTGATCTGGATCCGGTCGATACCCTCCTCCGAGTCTTCCGGCTCTTCATCATCGTCGCAGTCGTCCGTCGCAGTAGAGCCGTCGGCATCCTCATCCTCCTCGTCGTCACCGTCCCGACTGCTGGCATCCTCGTCCTTCGAGTAGACCGATGATGGACGGGGCGAGCGAGTCGCGGCGGCAGTCGCGGCGGTAGCGCCCGAAGCGACAGCCCCAGCGGCACCAGGACCAGGTCCACTATCCCGCCTGTCGGTGTTGCGGGTGATGCTCAATGAGCTCGCGGCGGAACCGCTTCGACGCCTGTTGTTCGCTCCGCCTACCGCCGTCGATGAGCCTCCCTTCAGACCACCACTCTGAGGTCCGCCCTTGCCTTCCTCGGTGGAGATGCGCCTCGAGTGGCCAGTCTGCCGCTTCGCCAGCGAGCTTGCGTACCGCTTGATGGCAGGAACCGAGTCCCAGGCGTTGACGAACGTGCCGGGACCCGAGTGCGCGAACGAGCCAGACGCCGCAGAAGGGCCGGCAGACGAAGCGGGACCCTCGTCGCTGAAAGTCCGAGTCGGCGGAGGAGGCGGCATCGAGCCGAACTGGAAGCCAGTCGCCGTCCCGCCCGGCGTCGTCACCGGCCTGTCCTCCTTCGCCGCAGCCTGTTCCCACGGGAAGACAGGCTTGACCTGGCTTGGGTCGGGCTTCTTGCTCATGACCTCCTTGTACCAATCGTGCGTCTCCTTCGGCGGCTCAGGGTAGCGCGCGGGCGGCTCGAACCGCTTCTTCATCTCGCGGCGAGAGGTCGAGTCCCAGATGTTCGGGGCGTAGGGGACGGCGTCGCGCATTTGAGGCGGGCCATTGCGCGGTGGGGACGAGCGAGCTGGGTCCCAAGTAAGGTGGGGAGGCGAGGCTGCTCGGGCAGAAGGGATGGCGAGCGGGGTAGTGGCGGTCGGCGTGGCGGTCGTGAAAGACTCATGAGAGCGGGGAGGAGAAGGCGGAGCGACAGAAATGGTCGGGGTCGGAGGCGTCGAAGGAGCGGGACCGTCAGCCTGATGCTCAAGGGACGGCTTCGCTTGCACAGGAAGGGGCGGCAGACTCGTCAATGCTTGCGAGAGGAACGAGGGAGGCGCGACGACCCGGCTGGCGACGTCGTAGGTCGAGATCGCGCCGAAGTGCCGCTCAAAAACGTCGAACCATTTGTGCGTCAGGCCGTAGTAGTCCTTGGATGCTGCATCGGGGTCGTAAGCGTCGCGAGTACCGCGGTGCCACGGCTTCTCGGCGCCGATAAAGTGCAGGATTGCGACGTCCTGGCCGTGCCGTCGATAGGCAGGAGCGTAACTGCGGAAGTGCGGTGGTCAGCCCGTCGTCACCGTAACGAGCTCAACGAGAGAGTGCCCACGTGTAGTAAGCCGAGGGAGTAACGTTGTAGGTAAAGCTGAGGCGATGCCAGTCGGAGAAGTAGTCGTTCAAGAGTCCCTGGTCGCCGCCGTCCCAGCTGCCGCGGCTCCGCATCATCCGCAACAACCCGTCGAACGTCTCCATGCTCGGCTCGGCGACAAAGACGCCCGAGTTGAACGCATCGGGCCAGCCGACGTCGGGAGCGGCGGCGAAGCGGTGTGGCAAGTCTAAAAGTGGCGAGATGGGACGGAGGACGAGCGTGTCGGCGTCGAGGAAGACGACCTTCTCGTACTGCGTCAGGCGGAAGAGGTGGAGTTTCGTCAGGCTCGCGGCGAGGTCTCGGCGGCCTGTTTGGGCAAGGCGGCGAAACCGGGCGGGATGGGGCACGAGTCGAGGTGGAGGGCGGCGGCGCAGGCAAGATCGGGTCAGCGCTCGTCCAGGATCGCCTTGATCTCGTTCGTGTCGACCCATCGCGCGTGTCCAACCACCCGATCAGGCGCGAGGGAGGGAGGGCGGGGGCCCGGGGAGAGGTTGGGGAACGTACCGAGCAGTTTCAGCTCCTCGAGGCTCTCTGAGAGGATCTGCTCGACGCCGATGACGATGTCGAACGCCTTCTGCAGTGCCGTGACCGTCCCATGTCCCACAGTCGCCGGCGTGACGAGCGCGACGGTCGCAAACGAGCGCGAGGTCGGGGAGGGCGCGGCGCCTTCAGCGTCGAGCAACGACCGCAGGGCGACGAGCGCGCCCGGCAGGTAGTTGTCTGTGGTGACGAGCGTCACGACCGCGCGGTCCTTTGCCCGCGGCATCGCCATGGCCGGCGGTGTTGTTGGTCGACTCGTGAGGAGGCGTCGAGAGGCAGCAACCGAAAGCGGGCTGAAGCGCTGATGGCGGGGTTGTACGGCGCGAGTGAGCTGGTTCCAAGCAATCTGGTCTAACTCGGTGAGCTGATGAGGACGGTGCAAGCGAAAGCCGCCGAGCTGCCACTGTCGGCGGGTCTCCAGGAGGAGGTCTGGCAGCGTTCCGATGGCGGTGGTTGTCTGGCTGGCTGAGGTGCTCTACTACGATTTCTACAACCTGCTACACTCGGTACGGCCGACGGCCTGGCCGACTTTGCCGCTTCAACCGCCTCGCCTTTCGACACAGGCAACTCGCTCGCTTCGACCACTCCCTCTAGCCAGTCCAACACGCTCAGATCCCGCCAGGGCATACCCACAACGACGTTGCACGTTCGTACACGCCCTCCAGCACCCGGCTCAGCTCCTCGCATCTTCCCTCCCTTCGTCCGCCCGTCGCGTCTCCTCTCGCCAAACAATAACTCGACTCGCCTCAACGCCCGCGACTTGGCCGATGGCGCCTGCAGCAGAGGTCGATAGTCGCGTCGAAGGGTATCTGGGCGGGCTGGCGGGTACGTCTGAGCCGTTTTTCGGGTTGGAGTGCTTCATGGCTTGTTGTGAGCGAGAAGTCGGCGGCGGCAGCGGCGCGCGCGGGTATCTGCAGGCGTAGGGACGTGCGAACGGGTGTCAGCGAACGATGTACGGGTTCGCGGGACGTTTGAGCATGTGTGCCGCAACTCGTCCCCAACTTCACGCTCCAGAATGAGGTTGCCTTCCAGACCGGGCGAGTCGATGGCGCTCACGACGGCCTGGCGAGGCAGTTTGGCGCGATAACGAGCTTGTCGATGTCAAACGAAGCAGCACGAGAGCTCGTAGTTGAACCAGGGCGATTGCGAGATAGCCTCAGTTTCCGCCGAAACTGACCTCTTCTCCGACTCGTCGCCGGGTCGTCACCTGCCTCTGATGAGGACAGAGCAGCGAGAGTGGGACTCACTCTTCAGCTTTCAGGGATGGTTCGGGATCTCGAACGCTGCAGACTTGACGGGCTGTGTGAAGCGGGTTGCGCGAAGGTCAGCAAAACTCGCGACTCGTGGGTCCACGTCGAGTCTGATAGCTAGCAGGCCAGTCGTCGAGATGTCTTGCTGCTTCAGTCGCACGACGCGCGTTTGTAACTCCCACCATGAAGCCACGAGTCGTTACTCGCGAACCGTAGGAAACCGCCCATTCTCTCCCGCAAACCCTGAACTACGCCGTTTCCTTCGCGCTCGCCATAGCCGATGATGCGGAAAGTGGGAGAGGGGAAGCTCACCTGCTTGTGAACCTGTCTTCGCAGGCGAGTCTCTGTCAGCGTGTGGGCGGACTCGGGAGAGCGGGAAAACGCACCAGGACATCATCGCTCCTGTTGAGGACGCTGTACGCCGAGATCAGCATCAATTCGACGTTTGTAACGAGCCCTGAAGCGAGCAATCCGTGCGAGAGACGCGGATCACATTGACCCGCCGCTCGAGACCCCAGGCGAGCTGATGGCGATGCGTGCCGTCAACACCGTCCGAGGTTCACTGAAGGAGTCTCACTCCGTCACAATCGCACGAGAACGTCCTGCCGGACGCTCCATGGTCGCTCGTTTCGGTGGGAGCTGAGGAGAGGAGAGCGAGGGTTGAGGGCGATGAGGAGGTGTACGGCGGCGGGGAGAGCTTTGAAGACGGGGCGAGTGCGTGTGAGTGTTCGAAGAAACGTTTAGGAAGGCGGCTCACCAGCCAGTTCAGCCTTGTTTGTCCTGTCGTGCGAGGTGAAGAAGGAAAGCCAGTTTGGGTCGCCGGTCGCCCTTCTCGCTGCGCAAGACTCAGCAGCTCTCGTACTCGCTGGAAAGGAGTAGTGTTGCTGCGACCTACATCTCCAGCCAGGCAAGATGAAAGTCACCCAGCGTACTGCCGCTCGCCGCCCTCACCGTCTTGCGACTCCGCCTCGAATCGTTTCGCAACGCTACACCACAAACACGCCGAATGGTGGATCAAGCTCAAGCTAGTATTCGACAGCGAGGAAAGTACGTGGAGGAGAAGTGCTGCAGAGGAGAGTAGGCGGCGAGGAAGGCGAACGCGAAGAGGGCCAAGGTGAATGCGCGGAGGGCGAAGGAGGGGAAGATGCCGAGGACGGTGGGTGTTGAGAGGAGCCGTGAGAGAGCTGGCGAGCTGTGCTATAGATTCGAAGTCAGCGGGAGTGTTGCAGCCCGAGGAGAGCGGATAAAGCCAACGCACCGGCAGAAGTTGCTGAGAACACAAGCCCCGCCCTCACCTGCTGCCCTAACGAGCTGGGCGATACGACTTGATGAGCTTGTCGTTGTGTTCCTGCACAATGAGGACGGCGGTCTCGCGGCGGTTGCGGTGATAGTCTAGCCATCCCTCCTTTGTGCGGAACTTCAACTTGACGATCACCCAGCGGGATGGGTCGAAGGGTGCGGCTGCGATGAAGGCGACTTTTCTGCGGACGACATGCGTTAGTAAGAGGCTTAATAGAGAGATGTCAGCGAAATGACTTACACGTCGTGCGAGTGATCACCGCAAGCCTCCTGAAGCAGGTTTTGCAGCGCCTGGATGTTCAACAGCTGGGTCGGGTCGCCTTGAGTGTCGCTCACAACCCGCAGGAGTGAGCAGTCGGTATAGCCGCCGCCGCCTTGGTAGTTGGTGACCTGACCTGGTGCGAGTGGTTCAGGTTCGATGGGGATGATTGGTCGGGTCGGCAGCAACGGAGGCGCTAGCGAGCCGTATGCATGACATGGGTGGTCTGAGCTGATCGGAGGCGGCGGGGGTGGCGGGTGCGGGAGACGATGACGAGGCCGAGGAGGAGGAGGGAGTGGATTGACGTGTGCAGACGGTGTGAAGGTCGAGGCGGAGTGCGACGAATAGCTGCTCCATGACGGAGTGGTAGGGTATGGTTGGGGACCGAGGGGAGGCGGGGGAGCGGAGGGAGAGGCGCGCGATGGGTAAGGTCCGCTGGTTGATGCGAACCAGTGCTGAGGAGGGAGGTAGCTGTCATTGAGCGAGTGCGGCTGGCGCTGTAAGCCGGCTGGAGACGATGAGGTGGAGGCGACAGGCATGCGAGGGTCGGTGATGGGCGGAAGCGGCGGGTAGCTAAAGCCAGCGGCGGTCGAGGGCCATCGACTGCTCGGCGTAGTGTCCGCGGACAGCCACCGGCCTTTGGCGGACGCCGACGACGCCGGAAGCAACTTGGCAGGCGTGGGGGACGACGACAACCTCGCTTTGGTGGACGAGAACGCGAGGTAGTCTTCTTCGCCGGACGACACCGCCATGTCCTCCTCAGCAGCATCCTCGCGCACGCCAGAACCGTCCGTCCAGTCCTCCATAAGCTCATCATCGCCCGCTGCGCCCGTTCGTACCGCACGCTCAACCGAGACCTGACCAGTTGACGAAGTAGTAGCCTCCCCTATCTCTCCGCCGTGTCCGACGCCGGCGCTCCTGCTCAAGTCGTGAGGCTTGAGAGCAGCATACTCATTGTTGCCGAGTGGCTGGCTGGACGGAGGCGGGTCGAACATCGTTGCGTCGAGTTCGAAGTGCGAGTCGGGCTCGGCGTAGGACTCGGACCCGAAATCCTCATCGTACCGCAGAGGCGCCAGGAAGGACGACTCGTTACCCGCCCTGGCGCCCGGAATGTCGGAAGTGAGGAAGGGCGACGGCGGACGGTCGAGGAAAGGAGATGGCGGTCGGTTGAGGAAGGGAGACGGCGGCAAGTCGAGGAAGGGTGATAGCAGGACATCGAGCCGTGCATTCGATTGGGTTTTTCGAAGGACCGGTGACGGAAGGGTGGGAGAAGGAGACGGGACTGGGTCTTGAGCGAGAGGAGGGGGGAGAGGAGCCTTGTCGCGCGCCGGAGTCGACTGGATCGCCGGCGGAGCGCGGACGGCGGAACGGTCTTCTTCCGCTGCGTCGCATGGGCGATCGATACACTGCAGAAGACGGGACTTGGGAGGGAGAGGAGCGTCTGCGGGAACTGGAGGTTGACCGTCGGCGACCGGGGACTCCTCCTTCGACGGCATCGAGACATCGTCGAACTCGATCTGCGGCTGTACGGGCATGTTCGGAAGATGTGCTTGCCGTTGCACGCACCGAGAACGTCGGAGGCGAAGCTGTCGCCTGGTCGGTCATGGAAAGTGCGTCAAGAAGTTGCTTGACGAGGTCGTCGTGTGACAAGCCCATCTCGAAGAGCTTGAGCAGCTCAGAGGCGCTTGTCGGCTGCTGAACGTGGACGTTGTCGAGCAAAAGGTCGTTGAGCGACGACCCGCCTGTTTGCGTGATGACAGTCAGCTCGAGCGTGAGGGAGCCGACAGAGTGGATCACTCACCCAGCGCGACGACTGCCGCACGAAGCCGCAGCGACGGAAGAGCGGTCAGGTAAACTTGCTTGATCTCGTCGGGCTCGACAACATCGTCCAGTTCGAAGCCTGAAGGCTCAACGGTCAGCTCATATAATTGCGAAGCGGCGACGCGGACGCACCGTTTGCTTGCAGAGCGCCCACCATCTCTTCCGTCGAATCCATCGCGAGCGGGTACAAGACGTGGACGTCGGCGAGCGGGGTATCGGACTTGGCGAGACCTGGAAGCCGCTACGAGCAGTCAGCAAAGATAATCAAAGCGAAGGAACCGGAAGAACGCACCCTTAGAGACGACCGTTTGCCGCTTGCCCGCCAAGCTGCACGATCCGCCGGATCCTCGCAAGCCACGGTAACGGTCTGCAAAAAGTGAACATCAGAGCTGCACGACTGAGCGCAAAGCGGATAAACGCACAAGGTCCGGGCTTGCCGCGCATGCCGTTCCCGTGAACTGCGACGTAGTCCGAGAGAGCGCGAGAGATGGTGTTGAGGGTCTCGGGGAGGTTGTTCAGGTCAAGACTGAGCTCTTGCACCATGTTGTCCAGCTCGTCGACCTCGATGTCGAGGCGGAAGGCGCGCTGGAAGTACAGGACGTCGAAGGGCGTATTGATGCCGCGAAACAGCTTGTCCTGAGCGCACTCCCGTCCGAGGAGGAGCGAGCGCACCACCGGGTGCCGTGACGCCATCATGACAGACGGGTGGTACGTGATGAAGACGTAAGAGTTGAAGTAGAAGGAGGCGCAACGGACGTCCGTGAGGTTGATCTTGCGAGGCCGAGGCCGGATGTCGCCGAACGCTTGAGCGTACTCGCCATAGAGCGTGATCGAGACCGTATCAGCACTGTGCCGAACCGTCTGTGAGATCTGTTCGACTGTCGCGTTCCGAGCGGAGAGTTAGGAAGGTCGCGCGGAGTCGACCGTCGGTTCGGCAGACTCACTCGCCTGGATGAGCTGTGCGATGAAGTAGTATCGCGCCGTAGGCTTTGAGGTCGCCGCAAGGCCGAGCCGCCGGGAACGCGCGACGAACATCGGCTTGACGCAAACTCGAAAGACCTCCTGCGGGTGCAAGGTTTGAGCTGGGTGAGGATGGCAGTCGTGCGTAGAGGACGACGACGCACCGCAAAGTGCATCGTGTGACCTGTCTCTCTTTCAATGAAGTCACTCCGCTCGACGACATAGTCGACCGTCGGACATGACGGAGCGGTCGGGTCGCGAGGCGGCACATTCGCAGGCGGGTCCGCTTTGAGGCAGGAAAGCTGGCCGAGCTCGACCGAGTGACGAGCTTGTCGAGGCGGTGGAGCAGGCGAGATGCCCTGGATGAGTTGCGTAACATGGTAGAGCGGTGGTGTGTCCGGCCAGGTCGCGTAGAGGTTGTCGATGGCGGGGACACGCTGGCGAAGCACGGCCTGGAGATCGTAAAGGCGAGGAGGAGCGTGTCGGACAGCGTGGTAGAACTGGATGAGGAGGTTGGTGTTGAGGGGATCGGCGAGGACCGAGTACGGGTTTTGCAGCTCCTCGACCGTCTTATCCGCCATCTGCAGAGACCGTACGGGTCTGAGTACGAGCTATCAAGCGTGTCGAGCGGACTCACCCTGTCCCAGCGACCGTCGTCCATCCCTGCTGCAAGTCGGGGGCGATGTCGAGCGGGAGAAGGCGAGGGCGGCGAGCACGACTTGGGGGAGGGTCTGCGCGGCGCCGGGCGGCCGAACACGAGCAGTAGACTGTCTCCAAGCAAGCACAGAGCCAATCGAGCGAGTGGTAGTGGATGATGCAGAACAGAAAGTGTCCTCGCCCCGCTCGCTCGCCTTGACGACCCTCTCTCCCGCTCACCCATCGCTTGAGGCTGCTAATCGGGCACTGCTGGACGCACAGGCACGCTTGCGACCGCCTGGACCCACTCCTGCTGTCCACGAATCCCGCCATGGCTGCCCCTCTCGCCCTCATCCCCTCGCCCGCTCGTCCGCACGCCGACAACCGCTCTGGCAGGAGTAAGACGACGCTACAGGAGCGCCAGAAGGTCAGTCTCGCTCGTCCTCCCCTGCCCCACCCCTACTCGGGCTGACAGGCGTCTCGAGCGGCCGACAGTACCTCGACTCTCTCCCCAACGGCTATATCCCATCGCGCGAGGAGCTCGAAGCTGCAGGCTACTTCCCGTACGCACCAAAGAGTGCGCTCCAGCCGTGCGGTGCGGGCGACAGGCCGGAGAAGGAGGCGGACAGTGATGTTGGACCTGATGAGGTGCCGAGTGCGTCCACCTTCAGCCATCCGCCACTCGTGATGGCCTGCTGAGCATCCTCCGACCCGCAGAGAGGTCTGCCGGAGGCAACAGGCGCAAGCGAGCAGGACCCGACGACTCGGATGCAGGAGATCGCGACGACGACGACCCTTTCGCGGTGGAAATCCCGCCGCCGAAGCTCGAGGTTGGGAAATGGGCGATGCAGCACTTGATGGACGAGAAGCTGGGTGGACTCGAGCTGGAGAAGATCACGCGCGAGCCAGGTCGTTCGGGTGGGAGGAGCAAGAGGCAAGGGTCGGATTCTGGTCGTCGCCCAAACCCGAAGACCTCCTCGGCCTCCTCAGGCGGCGCAAAGCGCTCGCCTGGAGCACCCGCTTCGCTCGACAATGCCGACGAGATTGAGCCGGGCATTCAGGACAGCGACATCGCCTCTCCCCCTCCCGCCTCGTCTTCTCCGCCGTCCGCTTCCCGCTCGCCCGGTTTCCACCCCTCGCCCGCACCAATCGAGAACGATGCCGCAGTTCACAAGGCTCAGAACGCGCCTGCGACCCCGCCCGACGGATTGACAGACCGTTCGACGAACACTCCTTACCCCGCTCCTCTCGCCTCGCCGTCCGCCTCTGTCGATGATGCTCGTCCGCCTACGGCTTCGACGTCTGCCAGCGACTCAGCAAACATCGAAGTCACCTCACCTACGTGCGGTACTGCGACGATGACGGTCAACGGCAATTCCTCGGCGAACCCTCTCGCGGGTCCCTCTCACGGCGGGGAAGACGCGCCCGTTCTCGAGATGCTTCCTGCACAGGACGATGTCGAGACTACGACTTCAGCTACGACCGCCGACGCGCCCGCCGACGCCGAGCCGTTGACGGCGCCGCCCCTCCGCCGCAGCGCACGCAAGGCCGGAAGACCTGCTCAAGCCGCAACATCCGCCGTCTCCTCGCCGCCGCCTGCTCAGCGTGGGCCAGACAAGTCGGCATCGACGTCGAAATCGTCGACGAGGCGCGAGAAGGACGCAGCCCAGAGCGCCGCTGGTTCTTCCTCAGCTCCGCCCGCTGCCGCAAATCCCCCTTCCACCTCTGCAGGCTCCTCCGCAGCCGCAATCGGCTCCTCGTCGTCGTCAGCCGCCCTCGCAAAGACGCCTCAGCAGACCAAGAAGCCGAAGCAGGACACGGTCAAACTGTTCACAACGTGGGAGAAGAGCAAGGAGGCGGTCTTGGCGCTCTTCAATGAAGGCATCGTGGTGCGTCAAAAACGTCAACTTGGACATAGACCTCTACTGATGCTCGAGGACGCAGCGGCCGATCTACGTTGGAAACGCCAGTCTCCGCTCGAAACCCAGTTACACCTGCGCCCTGCCAGGTGGACGCTCTTTCGGTTTTGTCATGGACGCCGAGATATCGGAGCGCCGCGACATCCGCTTCCGGTTCAACCAAACGACACTTGCGCCCGAGATCGCCATCAGCAAGGAACAAGAGGACTGCCGTCCTGTCCGCGGGACAGCAAATAACCCTCTCAAGCTGTACGAACACGCCGGCTACGACTGGACCGAGTCGCCTCTCGACATTCTCGGCGAAGCGGGGCAGCAGAACCTGAAGGCGTACATCTTTTCGGCGCTGAACGGCCTGAAGAAGTTCTGGCCGAGGGAATCACTGGAGTGGCTGCCGCAGAGTGTGATGGATTGTTGGTCGTCGAAGGAAGAGGTGCGTCTGCTCCTTCACGATGAGCGTGCAGTCGCTTATGCCCGCTCTGGCTCAGGTCGCGCCGTTCAAAAAGGCAATGACTTGGCAAGACGCTCGCGCCGGGAACATCCAGGTCTGTCCTTCTCACGCGCCCTCACCTCACAGATACTGGTGCTGATTAACCGTTCACAGCTTCGTCCTTACGCTGTGCGCGGGAAGTGGTATCTGCGGGCGAAGATTTCGGTCGGCAGTTCGGAACACGAGTGGCGGGGATGGCTGCTCGAGGGCGTCAAGATGGACAGACCGGTATTTGTCGAGCCAGCGGGAAGTCGCGACTTCCAGGTCGTCTCGGAGGGACACGAGGGAGTTCTCCTCTCCTCTCTTGTCGGTTCGAGGGACGCTGCTCAGCTTGCCGTTTGGCGCAGGGAGGTTCGTAGGGTATCTGTTCGTTAGTCTACTACGTTGTAATGACTCGGTCAAGCAAACTCTGCGGCACCACTGCCAAAACCCGTCGGAAAGGCAGAGGAGAGGGAAAATGAGAACCTCGAAGGCCGCTCCTTCGCCGCTCTCCAAATGCAGATGCTAGAACAGGTGTTACAGCAGCGTGAGGGCCGCTACTCCTCAGAAGGTCCCAACATCAACTCCGGGCGGACAAGGCGGTCGTATTCTTCTCCATCGAGGAGCTGGAGTTCGAGCGCCGACTCGCGCAGCGTGATGCCCTTCTTGTGAGCGTTCTTGGCGACCTTGGCCGCCGCATCGTAGCCGACCCTCGAGTTGAGTGCGGTAATGAGCATGAGCGATTCGTTCAGGAGCTTCGAAATTCGCTCCTCGTTGGCTTGAATGCCGACCACACAGTTCTTCGTGAACGATCTGGCGCCGTCGGCGAGGATCCGGATCGACTGGAGGAGGTTCTTGATCATGACGGGCTTGAAGACGTTGAGCTGCGGCAGAGGGGGCGGTGAGGCGACGGGAAGGGCGACGGGAAGGGCGACGGGAAGAGAGAGAGGAAGGTGCAGAGTGAGAGGGGAAGAAAGGGAGAGGGGGGAAGGAGGCGAAGAGGCGAAAAGGAGACGAGGGAAAGAGGGGAGGAGGGCAAGAGGAGTGGTGTCAGCGACCGATGGCTTGAAACGCTCCCTTTCAACGACTCGGAAAGTCTTGTGGCTCTCGATATCCCCTCATGACGACCCGCCAAGCCCGAGCAAAGTCAACCCGACCCGAGTGCGGAACTCACCTCGAACTGGCCCTGGAGGCCGCCGACGGTGATGGCCATGTTGTTGCCAACGACCTGGGCGGCCACCATGGTAAGGGCCTCGCACTGGGTCGGGTTGACCTTGCCCGGCATGATGGACGAGCCAGGCTCGTTCTCAGGCAGGGCAAGTTCACCGAGACCGCAGCGCGGGCCCGAACCAAGGTAGCGAATGTCGTTGGCGATCTTGTTGAACGAGCACGCGACCGTGTTGAGCGCGCCCGATGCCTCGACGATCGCGTCGTGCGCGGCGAGCGCCTCGAACTTGTTCGGCGCCGTCTCGAACGCGAGACCGGTGATCTTGGAGATCTCGGCCGCGACCTTCGAGTCGAAGCCCTTGCGGGTGTTGAGGCCGGTGCCGACGGCCGTACCGCCCTGGGCGAGCTTCGAGAGGCGCGGGAGGACGTCCTTGACGCGCGCGATCGAGTTCTCGACCTGCTGAACGTAGCCGGAGAACTCCTGGCCGAGCGTGAGGGGCGTCGCGTCCTGCAAGTGGGTGCGGCCGATCTTTATGATCTTCTCGAACGACTGCTGCTTCTCGTAGAGAGCGGCCTTGAGCTCCTCAAGCGCCGGGATGAGCGAGTTCGAGATCTCGACGACGGCAGAGACGTGCATCGCGGTCGGGAACGTGTCGTTCGACGACTGCGACATGTTGACGTGGTCGTTCGGGTGGACGGGCTTCTTCGAGCCGAGCTCGCCGCCAAGGATCTCGATAGCGCGGTTCGAGATGACCTGGGGGCCAAGATAGTCAGCGGCGCTGTCTTCCGCCTGCTCCGCTTCCTTCACGCACCTCGTTGACGTTCATGTTGGTCTGGGTGCCCGAGCCGGTCTGGAAGACGACGAGGGGGAAGTGGTCCTGGCCAATCTTGCCAGCAATGACCTGTCCTCGCGAATAAGTCAGTCCTCAACTCGTCCGGCCGCAATCAGGGAATACGCACCTCGTCGGCAGCCTGCTTGATAGCCTCTCCGACCGTGGAGTCGAGGCCGTAGGTCATGTTGACCTCGGCGGCGGCCTTCTTGAGGACGGCGAAGGCCTTGATGAGGGGAGGCGGCATGCGCTCAGAGGGGCCGCCAATGTCAAAGTTCTGCACCGAGCTGTGTAGGAAACATTCCTCGTCAGCTTCAATGTCCTGCGCGTGCCCTCACCAGCCCTTCCTCCCGCCCGCCGTTCCCCACAACAGGGTCGCCAACCTCGCTACGCTCCTGCTGATCTTGCAAGCTCCTCGCGACCCTCGCTTCGTTCACCAGAACCGATATGAGGAGCGTCGGACGCACCGCTGAGTCTGCGCGCCATAGTACTTGTCGGCCGGAACCTGCAGCTCGCCGAACGTGTCGCGCTCGACGCGGAACTTGTCCTGTCCCGGTTGGAGCGCAGGTGAGATTGACATTGCGAGCGAGGCGAATGGAACGGGAAGCGAGGCAAGCGAGGGCGAGTAGGTGAGTGCAAGCGAGATGCGGAGGTGGGAGGGGCGAGAGTCGAGGAGACGGAAGACGAGGCGTCAGCGACACGGCTCTGGGCTGGCTGGAAAGGCTCGCGAAAAACCGTACAAGGATGGCAGAGTAAGACGTGAAGGTCCTGTTGGCGAACTGGCGCGAGGGGCGAACGACGGCCTGCGTCCGGGCGAGAGACGACGTTGGCGAGGTGAGCAAACAGCGACGACGGACGGTGCAAGCGCGTGCGCACCTTGGCAGAGCGAGACAACATCTTCTATGCCTTTCTCTAGTCTAGCAAGCGATGGACAGCACGAGAGACGGAGCGCAACGAGGAAGAACCGCGCCGTCGCCGAAGTCGAGGAATCGGGAAATCTCGCAACCCTCGCAACACCCTCTTTCGTTGCAGTGGCAGGGTGGATGTCATTCAAACCGACGTCTCGATCTATTCCGTCTAGCAGAATCCCGCCGAGCGAGAGGGGCGACGTCCAACCCGCCTGAGTCCCTTTCCTCCCAGATCTCGCCCGATAACGACGCCCGTGAGCCTTCCTCGTCCTTGCTTGTTCGGCGGATGATGGTCGAAGTTGGCCTTGAGCGGCGTAGGCTAGACCGGAGCGAGATCGAGGCGGGCAGGGCTGAACAAAGGAGGACCGCGGCAGGACGATTAGCGTGAAGGTCAGTAGCGCTGCCGTGTTCTGCCGGGCTGGCAGGGCTGCGCAGTGAAAGCAATACTGTTTGTAGCAGCTGAAGAGCCGAGCTGTGCGTCCCTCGAGAGTCTCGCAGGAGCAAACGAGACCCGCACGAGAGCGAGAACTGAGAACGGCTCGCTCCCGCCGTCTCGAATCCAGCCCCTGCGGTTCCAAGTGCCGCTGTCCTGTCCTCGGAGACTCAGCACAACTCAGCCGAAGCCGCTGCAAAGTGGAACCGCTCGTCCCCAGTCCGTGCGAAGAAACTGGTCGCGGAGCATCAGTGGAACCATCGCATGGCGCCAGAGCAGCGCAGACCGGTGCACAAGTCGTGGCTCAAGCCAGCGGGCCGCTCCGCATGCGCTCTGTGGCCGAATCGAGGGGGAGATTGATGAGGACGAGGAGATGGGGCGGAAGTCAGAGGCTTCGCAGGCTGCGGACGATGTGGCGGGTGCAAGCGTATCTCGAAAACAAGCCAGTGTGCTTCTCTCATGGCGTCTAGCGACGAGCGAGCGAGACGACGCAGGAAGACCCGTCCTCGCAAAGCAGGGCGGACGAATCTGAACGCCTTTTCGCTGAATTGCTAAGACGGTCCCGCTCAAAGCTGGGATTGCAGAGGAAGTATCTGTGCTGTGCGGCGAAGAGCCTGCGGGATGAGGGATGATATGGAATCTGAGGGTATCGAGCGTACAATGCGTGCGAAGAGTGCGCGATGCGGTGGAGGATGAGTGGTGAGAGTACGAGAGACTGGGTCTGCAACAACAAGTAAGAACGGGAGGAATGAGACGGAGAGAAGGAAGAGGCGGGACAAGGAAGAGGCGGGCGAAGGAGCCGCTCGGCGCGTCAGTCCAACGACAAGAGCTGGATGCCGGCCGCCTCGAGCAGGCCACGCAGGCGAGCCACGATAGTAGGCGGCAGATCCCGCTGCTGAGCGCGGTTGTAGACCTCGATAGCCTTAAACGGCTCGTTGGCGGCGAGCTCGCACCGGAGCATGGCCTCGTATGTCGATGGGTCGCGGTACGCAGGCTTGCCGTCCTGGTGAGAAGACGCATTGTCGTTCGCGACGGAGGGCGGCGATTGAATAGCTTTGAAGATTCGACGAGCGTGCTCGAAAGCGCCTTGCTCGGTGCAAGTCTGCGAGCAAAGCCGATTGATGAGCTGCGTCAAATGCGAGGTGGATACACCACTCCAACGCACTTTTATGAGCGACACGGCTGTACGTGCCGGAATACTGACGCCGTCTCGATGCAATCGCTCAAGGTAATGCCCGACCAGCTCCGACCGCTCGCCGACAATGCAGGCGTAAAGAAGGGGTTCGAGAACAGAATCTGGTAGGCGGAGATTGTCGCTGCGCATGCGTTCGAGGTAGTAGTCGACCAGGTCGAACCGCTTGCTGGCGATACAGGAACGTAGAAGCTCTTCGGCGACGTTGGCGGACAGGTTGATCCCGTCGCTCCGCATGCGGTCGAGGTATCGGTCGACGAGCTCGTATTGCTTGTTGTCGATAAAACCTTTGAAGAGCGAGTCGGCGAGAGACGCGGCGACCGGGACGCCTTCTTCGCGCATGCGTACGAGGTACTCGTCGACGAGGTCGTAGCGCTTGTTGGCGGTGCAGGAGTCGAGGATGGCTTCGTAGATGACGGCGTCAGGGAGGCGGCGATTCGGGTTGCTGAGAGTCGTCGCGTGCTCCTTGATCGACTCGAAGATGGCTTGAGCGCGTTCGAGGTCCTTTCCGAGGACGCCGTACGCTCGGATGAGCGACGCCCAGTGCGAAGAGCTGACCGCGATGCCCTCCGCTTCGACGAGTTGGGCAAAGATCCGCTGTGTCTGGTCGAGGAGCGGCGGCGCGATCGTGCCGTAGGCGTCGAGGAGACACTGGTAGGTCTCGGCAGTTGGCTGCACCTTGTCCTGTTGGAGCCGTTGCCAGCAGAAGAAGGCGCGTTCGCGGTCGGGCTTCGTGCGGGTGTAGAACTGCATCATGGTGTTGTAGGGCGGGGCGCGCGGTTCGAAGCCGGGCAAGGCGCACATGTCCTTGAAGAGGAACGTCGCAGTCGAGTCGTCGCCAACGTTGCAGCACATGTTGATGACGATGCCGTACGTGAGCGGGGTCGGGCGGACCTCGTACTGCTTCATGAGCTCGAAGTAGTCAAAGGCTTGCTTGGCCTGCCGAGCCTTCGCGAGCTTCGAGAGCAGCGTGTTGAAGAGCGAGGCGGTCGGGCGGACCCCGAGTCGAAGGCCTTCCTCGAACAGCGTTACCGCGGTCCGGGCGTCGCCGTCGGTCACGTCGACTTTGGCGATCTTCGCCTCGTACGTCTCGGCAGACGGTGCCGCTCCAGTAGTGGCGGAACCCTGATCGCTGTGTCCATCCGCGTCGTTGGCTAGGCTAGCGGGCGTCGCCTCGCCGACCTTGCGTTTCGGCGTCTTGCTTGACGGCGGCGACTGCGGCCTCTTTACGCCTTCAACCGGGTCCTCGGCAATCTTCTGCTGCAAGACGCTCGCGATCTGATTGATGCGAGATTCGGACACGCCTGCGATCGTAAGCGCTTCCGTGAAGGCGTCAAAGTCGAGCGAGCCGGATCGAGGCAGGTGGACGCCGCTGGCGAGGAAGTCGTCGAAAACCGCGTCGAAACCGGGGAAAGAGAAGTCGACGACGATGCCCCGTCCGAGGAAAGCGGCGGTATACGCCGCGCACTCAAGCACGACGCGCCAGTCAGCTCCGCTGAGCTGACCCAGCTGGGCCTCGCGATCGATACTCGCTCGCGCTGCGCTGTACGCCTCGGCCACCGTGAGGACGTGATCGGCGACCGGTGCGAGTCCACCCAGAGTGCGGATCTGGCTCGTCAAGCCCACAACGGTGACCGCTTGTCGCAAAGACGGACGCTCTGAGACGAGACGCGTGAGGCCATGAATGGTCTTGTCTTTCGTGTCGTGCTTGGCAAGCGGAACGAAGCCCAGACTGCCCGACGCATCGTCCGTCAGCGCAAACGCCCACTTGCGAGCGGTGCGCGTCCAGGCTACGGGTTCCGGACCACCCATGGTCGTGCTGGACGTCATAACTCGGCGCACGATTTTCGCAAGAGCGACGAACGTTGAGGTAGCCTCCTCGAAGCGGCCGAAAGACCCGAACGCGGAGGCCATGCGGCCAAGGAAACCGGTCGAGCGGTCGTTCGCGATCCCGACGCCATCCTCGTGGCCGTCCTTGACCCCTTGCCTGAAGGCGCGACGGAACTCGAGTACTGTGTCGAAGAGGGCGTTCCGCTCCACAGGGTCGTCCGCCTTGGCCGCATGGGCGAGGTTGAAGTCGATCACTCGCGCGAGCTGCGCGCTCGAAAGCGGTGCTTTATGCGATTGCGCGAGCATGTGGCGGTAGACGTGATTGACGAAGGCGACGTCGTTGGAACGCAGGGCGGTCAGGAGAGCAGCGACCGAAAGCCGGCCTCGCGGGTCGAACACAGCTGGGGCCGTCCCCGAAACGAGCCTGTCGAACCAGGCGATGGCGCTCGCATGGTCGCCCTGTACGGCGAACGTGGCTGCGAGCGTGCCCCAAGTTTCTGGCGCGATGAGCTTGGGATAGCCGACCGGCGCTCGCTGCTTCGAACGCCGCGCCTCGATGAGCTTCTCGACGATGGCGACGGCGCCGGCCATGTCGCCTATCTCGGCTTCTCGTACGGTTTCCCCCCACACCTCCTCGTCGCCGTTGTTGATGTACATGAGCGACTCTGGTCTGAAGACGGGTTCGGTGCTGCTGTTGTGGCGGATCGGCTTCGGCGGAAGCCAGGTGCGGCGGAAGTATTCGCGGGCAGGAGCTTTGATGTCGCCGTTCGCGCGACCTTTCAGGTACGACTCGAAAATGTCCTTGATCAGGTCGGCGCTGTTCTCCTGCTTGGCGTACAGGTGGATCAAGGCAACGTGCGAGCGCCATCCGGGTCGGTATCGTCGATGCTCCTCGAGACGCCCGAACAGCGAAAGCGTGCCCTCGAGTTCGCCTCGAGCGGCTGCGCCCTCGATCAGCGCTTCATGGACGGAAAGGGAGAGGTCCTCGGCCGCGGCGCCGAGCTCGGCGTAGTAGAAGAGCGCCTGCTGAAAGAAGTTGCGCTGGTGCAGCTGAGCGAGAGCGTCGCGCTCGTTCCGGCTGAAGACGTCTTCTTCAGAAGAGCTCACGGCATGCCTCCACGGGCCGCGAGCCGCAGCAATGTGTGGCCGCCTAGCGCCCCTCGCTTCGAGCCACCTGATCTGTCGGAGGTGCTCGCGGTCGCGTGCGCAGAGCGCCTCGATGACGACCTCGTGCGCCGTACGGCTTGGAGCGAGTCGGTCCGAGTTGGCGAAGTCGGCGTGCAGATGGATGATTGAGTCGACGGGCTGCAGAGGCCTGCGCAGGCGAGCGAGCGAGAGCATAGCCCATTCGTGCGCCGGCGTCGACCATTTGGACGGGTCCGCCTGGTACTGCTGCACGGCTCGTTCGAGAACCGAGATGTCGCCCCCCTTGAGCGCCTCGTCGATCTCGTCGTAGGCCTGTTGATCCAGGACGAGAAACCAGGTGAGAACGAATCCGTGCGGAAGCCAAGTCTGCGGAGACAACTGACCTGAACTTGCCGCGTATCCAGCCCCTGAATCGCGCGCTCTCGCCGTCGCGCGCGATACTGCGCGTCAAAGTCCACGGCCGAAGCGGCTGACTCTCCCGATGTGTCCGTACGCTGCGAGCGGGGCGGCCCTGTCGGCGCCGGTTGCGAGATCTGTCGAGACGGCGGGCGTGTCGATTCAGAGCGTGACTTGCCGCGCGAACCTTTGGGATTGACGGTTATCGCTCGTTTGCTCTGATCATTGGATGAGGATGGGACAGATGGAGGCTCAGGCTTAGGCGAATGGGCGGATTGGGCGACGAGTGCTAATGTGTGCAGCGAGCGAGGGACGGAGGAGAGGAAGGCGAGGGATGTGCGGCTGGGCAGGGAAAGGCGGCGAGAGGTGGAAGAGGAAGGGAAGGCGGAGAGGCCGACGGCAGGACCATTCGACGTCTGCAACAGGGGCTTCTCGAGTCAGCAAACGTATGCTGAGACACAGTTAGGACGCAACGCACCTGCGAGCCGCGATCTGGTCTAGACGATTTCGGGACTGTCGTCCAGGAGGCATGCCGCAAGGTGCGCTGTTCGAGGCGCGACGAGTACGCCGCCGACGTGAGCCTGACCCGAACACTACCCTTCATGCCGCGTCCAACAAATCCTTTCCAGCTGTGTCCTCCGTGTTACCGAAGAAAGTCGAGGAGGTGGAAAGGCGACGTCGCAGATTGGGGTGAAGAGGCGTTGCTCGCCGGATGATCTAACGTTCTGAAAGTCCAGTCGCACCACTACGGTCCGAGCATCGCGCCGTATCGACGGTAAGAGGGGCGCGAGATGAACTTGGGCGATGAGGAGGTGGGCGGTGGACTGACGGCACCGGGCGCAACGAGACCAAGACTGCCGTGGTCAGCGGAATCTGGCGAGTCTGGCTGAGTGCAGCAAGCACAGTCGGGTCGTCCGTCTCGAGCGAGTTGGCGGACGAGGCTGTGCCCAGCATGAAGCGAGGTGCTTGTCTTCTGCCAACAACGCTCATTTGCTCGAAGCCGACGAACGACGATGGCAGGCTTCGGGATACGACCAGCGACACCAGGCAAGTCAGTGACCCGAACCGCCCGCGCTGCTCCCGCGATGCCACACCCTCTCGTCACCCGGAGTCGGATTCCGGGTCGTCCGCTGACACTCGCTCGCTTGATGGCATGCAGGAACGATTGTCGTGCTGTCAGCGACGATTGTGAGTCTACCGAGGAGGTCGAAGCAGCTCCGAAGTTGACTGGCTTGTTCGCACAGCTCCTCGTCCTCGTCTCCGTCTCTGTTCCGCTGCTCAAGTCGATCTACTTCCTCAAAGCCTCCATCTCGACTTCTGTCGGCGGCACCAACATCTCGGGAACGGTCACGCTCGGGACCTGGGGTTACTGCGTCGACGGGACTTGCACGAGCGCAAAGCTGGGCTACAGTCTAGGTACGTCGACAATCACCGTTCCCAGGGTCTGCGCCTCGAGAGTTTACGATTCCTCCTTGCCCACAGACGTTGCTCAGCTGTTCGGCGTCAACGGCAAGATTGCCGGCATCTCGACCTCCGTTCTCAAATGGGTGCGTCCCGCTTCGCCACCTCCGAGCAGATCAGCCCTCACGCATTACCTGGGCGCAGATTACATACCTGCTCATACTACACCCCATTGCTGCCGGCTTCAGCGCCATCAGTGTTGTCCTCGGCCTCCTCGCGCATACGCATGGCTTCGCCGGGACAGCCTTCACGACCTGCTTCGCCTCATTCGCCGCAACGTTCTCGCTCCTCGCCTTCATCTTCGACATTGTCGTCTTCGTAATTGCCAAGTCGAGGATCCAGAGCAGCGCGGTTGGCGGTAGTGCGCAGCTTGGAAACGTGCGTCTCCTTCGTCTGTCCGCTGTTGAGCGACTCTCAACTGACCTCGTTGATGCAGGCCGTCTGGATGACACTGGCCGCGATGATCCTCCTCGCCTTGTCGGGCTTCTTCTTTGGCGTGAGTCCGTTCTCCCTTCTCTCGGTCCGAGGATTTCCGCTCACCTTTGAAATCTCGCAGTGCGGCGCCTGCGTCATCCGTCGCCAGCGCGCCGGCAAAGAAGCCTCCGAAGCGTACCGACCTCACCCCGACGCCGACTACGGCGCCAAGATGCGTACGGAAGCGCTTGTCGCAGCTGAGCGGGATGCGTGGCGACGGAAGAATGAGGGACAGCTGCCGCAGTTTGCGGAGCGTGAGGCAATTCCGCTCAACTCGCTCGACTACAACCAGGACGACGAGGATCCGCCTGCAGCGCGGTATGAGCCTAGGCAGTTTGCATCGAGCAGCGATATTGCGGGTCAGGGAGCGGGCGCGCCGAGCATCATCACGGGTGTCGGAGAGGGGTATGGAAGGAGGAACCCTTCGGGCGCACCGGGACAAGGACAAGGCGTCTCGTTTGCGCCCGAACCGACCTCGTACAGGGGCTACGCAGCAGGTGGCGCAGCGGGCATAGGAGCAGGTTCGCAACTCGCTGCGGAAGCTCGAGCGAATCGAGGATACGCTAGTGAAGGAGGACCAGCAGACGATCGGCGCCTAAACAGCACGTCGAGCGGGACGACCGAGCCATTTACCGGCATGTACGGCCACGAACAGCCTGTTGGACAAGCCGTCTCGGGCGCTTACGCGCACGAGGGTGTGGGAGCGTACGGCGCCTCACAACTGGTCGGACCTCGAGCACCTTCAGCGTCTCCAGCATACGGCGGAGCCTACCGGCCTTACCCGCAGTCCACCTCGCCACCTCCTATGCAAGGCTCGTCGAATGCCGTCCCGCCTCTCCCTGCAGCGACCGCCTTCGGCTCGAGCTCCACGCCTTACCCGCCCGAGAAGCCTTCATACCCTTACCAGCAGTCAACTTCGCCGACCTACCACCAGCCGCAGCAACAGCATTTATATGTCCAGAACCCGTCGTCGATGTATGAGGACCCTTATGTCCAGCCGCAGGGCCTGCAGGACGCGCGAAGTCTCGCTCCGACTTATCACACTCACGAGGCGACTGGAGCGGGCGGCTTGCAGTACCAATCGACGAGCGGGCACGACATGTATGGCGTGCCGAGGTACTGAGCGGGAAGAGCGGGCTCGTCGAGCTTTTTGCACGACGAAGGCGGAAGAACGGACGATGGCCTTGATAGACACTTTCTTTGACCGTTGTAGCTCCCTTGAACCCCTTGTGCGCCTGTACAGCTCGAACATCCTTGCTTGTATGTACCTTAACTCGGTCCTCATCCTCGATGGCCAAGAGAGGGAGACTGTCGGACTCCGACAGCATGTAGCTCATTGCGTCTCCTTCGTGCCAGCATCCTCCTTCTGCCCAACTAGGAGATTCTTGATGCCCTCCTTGACCTCCTCGAATCCCGCAAAGTACCTCCGGTTAAAGTCGGCGTGACCAGGCTTCTTCCGCTCGTCGTCCTCCCTCGCCTGCTTCTCCCGCTCCTGCTCCTCTTCCCAGACGCTCTTCTTCCCCTCTCGCCTGATGCCGCGGTCCAGCCCCTCAAGCGCCTTCCTCCACTCCCCCTCGTTCGCATCCGTCTTCTCCATCGTGATCAGCCTCCTCGCCCATTTGCCGAAACTCTGCGACGTGTTCGAGACGAGTCGCATGCCCGGGATCGAGGGGATGTCGACGTCCGAGTAGACGGCGTTGTCGGTCGGGAGGAAAAAGACGAGGCGGCCGCCTGGGCGGAGGAGGTAGAGCGAGAAGGTGACGAGGGTTGAGATGACTTCCTCCATGGGCCAGCCGACCGAGGGAGGGACATAGTCGGGGAAGCTGTGACAGCCCAGGACTTCAGACTCGATCCGTTTGGCGATAACGTGCAGAGGGAAACGCACGTATGGTGATACCCCTCGTGCTCTCGACCGGGCACTATCATCGGCAGGACCTCCCTCGCACCCTCTTCTCGTCCTAACCGCTTCGCACCCGCACGAACGCCGTAAGGGGCTGTGTAAAGGAGGTCGTCAGCTTC
Source organism: Rhodotorula toruloides NP11 (assembly GCF_000320785.1). Lineage (NCBI taxonomy): Eukaryota > Fungi > Basidiomycota > Microbotryomycetes > Sporidiobolales > Sporidiobolaceae > Rhodotorula > Rhodotorula toruloides. The sequence continues at coordinate 60,886 of NW_015622996.1, read as the reverse complement.
GCGGCTAGAAGAACGGACCAGTAAAAAGGGACGAACGGTCTGTCACAATCGCGTCGAACACCTCGCCTGTTCGCCACGGGTGTTGCTGTGAGAGGGAGAGTTCAGCTACAGCGTGCAACGGAGAGCGTAAAGAGCAGCGCGCCGTCATGTCGAAAGTGTAGCAGTCGACTATCCGACCTTGCACGCCGTACTGCTCCGCCGAGTGCCGGATAGACGTTTCTGCGAATCGCACAGGTCAAACGCCAATCAAAAAAAGGTTTTGCGAGCCCACGCACTCTTTCCTCGTATTTGCCGACCGTCGATGTCGCTTCCGAAAGTCATCGCGCCATAAGCCGCGGCGGTGAGCAGCATCGAGCCCGTACCGACTGCGCACGCAACTCGAAGTCAGTATCTGGGTGCCTCAGAGGAGGGGAGGAAGGCCAGGACGCACCAAACGGATCGTACACCCACTTCCCTGGCGCCGCGAGCGCCTGATTCGCCATGAGGAGCGACACCTCGGCCTCCATCGAGGTTGTCCCGATGTACGCACGTTTCTTCAAGTCGAAGACGTCCATCATGTGCCGTGAAGTGTCGCAGATCTGCGCGAGGCGGAGGGGGGAAAGTTGGGAAGGTCAGGAAGCGAGAAGTCAAAGATTTGCGAAGGAAGACGCACCTTGCGTCCCATCCACACCGACCTCAAGCCGCCCGTGTCCTCGGGATCTCCCTCCTCGAATGCCTTCTCCTTGCCCGTCTTGCTCGGGTCCATTCCTTTCTCCTTCCGCTTCTCCCTTACCTTCGCGCCTCGCAGCGGGTCCGACGCGTACTCCTCGAACAGCCCAACTTCGAGCATGGGATTGCGCAGGTCGATCTCGCCGATGAACGCCATGTACTGAAAGGTGTTGACGAGGGCGACTTGTTGCGGGAGGGGAATGGTGCGGTTGTGGCCGGCGATGGTGAACTTCCAGCGGCAGTCCCGGTCGACGGCGTATTTGTCCTGTGATTTTCCATCACGCGCTGATCAGCCTTGAAACAAACACAGCGCAAACTCGGCGAGAAACCGTCGAACGCACCCACTTCTCCCGGCACTCTGCGCTCTTCACCCGCTCGTGCAGCTCCTCGTACGTCTCCGCCGTCGCCCAGAACTCCCACACATGCTTCACGCTGACCAGCCTCGACCCAAGCTTCCTCGCAGCCTCGTCGTCGGGCAGACCGATCAGCATGTAAGGCCGCTGGGCACGACGAAGCAACTGGGTCAGCGCGCTTGCACAGCTGTTAGAGGGCCGAGTACGCACGGTGTAGTCTGGCTTGGCTGGCCAGGAGAACGGGATGTTGTACAATTGGGCCACCGACTCAATCTCTGGCAAACGGAACTCCTCGAGCGGGCCCTGGATCGAGAAGAAGATGTAGAGCTTGTGGCCAGGCGCCAGTCCAGCAGTCTCGCGAGCGTCTGCCATCCTCAGCAGGCGCGGAAAAGCAAGGACAGTGCGAGTAGGCGGAGGTCGAGATGAGGTCGAGCTCGTCGACGAGGTCAACCTGGCTGTTTGACTTGGGTGCTTCGAGTGTATCAGAGCCAGCTTTCCAGCACTCTGCCGGCACGACTGGACTCCTTCAGCCAGCTTGAGAGCGGGTGTCGTGGACGCTCCGCCCCACTTCGAACGGTTCAACCTCGACACGCTCGCCGCTCGCTTCCATCTCGCTCGCTGGTCTGCTCGATTGTCGGACTGTGCCAACTTGACGCTCCACTCGCTGTCGACGCGCCCGCACATCGCCCAAAGCTCTGCGGAAGCCTGGGTGGACCGGTGACGGCGGACACGAAGATGGACGATTCAGGTGCGTACACGCCGCCAGAATGAACTCGTCGTAGGCTGACACAGTCTGCTACACTCGCAGCTCTGCAGGAACGCGCTCTCAAGGCAGCCCGGGCGAAGGAGAAGGTGAACTTGTCGCATCGGCGCACCCAGTCTTCAATCGCACCTCTCTCCGCTCCCCCTCTGGATGCGACGACTCACGCCAATCGTCTTACCCAGCTGCGAAAGTTCCAGGCCGCCAAGAACCTCCGCGCCGCCGCGACGACTCAGTCCGCCTCGACTCTCGCGCAGCAACAGCCTTCGACCGCCTCTCCTGTTTCGCCGGGCGCGGCAGCCGGCGCGAGTGCCGCGTCAGACGCAAGCAGCCTACCGGCAAGCCCCGTCTCGACGACCTTCGCCCCGGCGGCCACGCTCTCCCCGCCTCCCTCTGCCTGTTCGCCTGCTCCTTCCGCTCCCTCACCTACCCTCGCCGCTTTCCGTCGACCTGAAGGGTCAATCGCTGCTCGTCTGGCATCTCCACCTCCGACAAGCATACGCTCCGCAGCTACCTCACCTCCTGCGCCTTCCGCGCCAACCTCCAGCGCCGAACGACTCGCCTCGCCTCCACTTCGTCCTTCCTACGCTGCATCGCCCTTCGCAGCCAGCTCTTTCGCACCGTCTGCGCGCATTTCGTCTATTACCTCTCCGCCTCCGCCTCCTTCGAGTGCTCGACCTCCCGCCTTCTCCCCTCCTCCAACTGCTTCCGCATCTCGTCTCTTCGCCTCGCCTTCTCCAACTCCACAACCCTCCGTCTCACAGCAAGAATTTGAAGCTCTCCGCGATTCCGAACAACGGCTGCATACCCAACTCGCCAAACAAGAATCGACTGCCGCGTCCCTCGCACGGGAGAAAGAGTCGCTCCAGTCGAGGCTGCGGGATCTTGAGGGACAGCTGGCGGACGCACCCGATCCGAGGGAGCTGGAGGGGCTGCGCGTGAGGGTTGAGGAGCAAGACGCGGAGATCGACGAGTTGAGGGAGCAAAGCGAGCGGGATCAGGAGCGGCTGGGGAATCTCGTGCGTCCTTCCCAAGTCTCATCCGCTCACGTGTGAGCTGACCATTCGGTGCGACAGGAACGAGGAGTCGCCCTCGCCCGCCAAGCACTGCAAGAAGTGCACCAACAACTTGCCTCTCGAGACGCAGAAATCGCCGCCCTCTCCTCTGACCTCTCCGCTCGCGACGCTCAGATCGAGTCTTTGTCTGCTGAGCTCGACAAAGCTCGGAATCAACCTCCGCCTCCGCCACAGCCGAGCAAGGAGGAGCAGCAAGAGCTCGAGCGGTTGCGGGCGGAGACGAGGCAGTTGAAGGACGAGTTGAGCGGCGCGAAGGAGGAATTGAGCCGGTCGACGGCAGAGATGGCGTCCTTGCGGGAAGAGCTCGAAGCCGCTCACGCCCCGTCGTCCGCTCCTTCCGGTCCTTCGCAGGAAGAGCTCGACTCCCTCCGAAGCGAACTCGACGTCGCCCACTCTCGAGCCGACGATGAGACCGCACGCGCGGATCGAGCAGACTCGGAGAAGCGAGACGTCGAGGCGAAGCTGCGGACGCTCGAGGGCGATCTCACCCGGGTGAAGGAGGAGAAGGACCGCGAGGTCGAGGCGTTGCAGCGCGAGCTGGAGGGTGCGCAGGAGCGTGTGAGGGGGATGATGGAGGAGCGGGATCAATGGGAGGCGGAACGAGGGACTGCGAAAGAGGAGAAGGACCGGCTGGCGGAGGAGCTGGAAGAGGCGCGAGGCGGCGTCGCGCAGGCCGTGTCTGAGATTGAGGCACAGCTGAAGGAGGTGACGCGACAGCTGGAGGAGCGAAACAGGACGATCGAAAAGCTGGAGGAGCGGATCAAGGACTTCGGGGAGGCGACTTCGCAGCATCTCGACGCAGTCGAGAAGCTTCAGGCGACCATCGCTGAGAAGGACAGCGCCGTACGAGATCTCGAGACACGGCTCACGTCGTCAGGCGGCGATGCCGAACAGCACCAGTCGACCGTCGCTTCTCTCGAGGCCACGCTCGCAGAACGCGACGACCTTGTCAAGGAGCTCGAGGTGCGCGTCTCGACCCTCGAGGCAGATGCCGCTCAGAGCGCCTCGACCATCTCCGAGCTTGAAGCTGCTGTCGCAACCGCACAAGACGAGCTTCAAGGCGTCTCTACGGCGCGAGACGCCCTCAATACCGACGTCGCCTCGCACCTCGCCACCATCTCTTCGCTCCAGGCTTCCCTTTCCTCTCTCACCGACACTTCCTCGTCACACTCGACTCGGGCCGAGACTCTCGCCCGCACCGTCGCCGAACTCGAAGCCGCAAAGGCAGCCCAAGACGCCGAGATCGAGCAGCTTCAACGACAGGTCGAGGGTCTCGATGAGGAGAAGCGCTCCTTCGACCGTGCGCGGGAAGAGGCGTCGGCTGCTATTGCAGATCTGCAGCGACTCCTAGTCGAAGCAAAAGCGCGGCTGCCCAGCGTCGAATTGGAGCGGGATCGGGTCCAGGAGGATCTCGCTGCCCTTCAGCAGGAACTCGACGCTGCAAAGGCCGATCTCGCCGCAGCGTCGCAGCGCGCCGAAGCGGCAGAGACGGACCGAAGCGCTGGGCGCACGGCGATTTCGCAACTCGTGGCCGAGCGGGATCAAGCGCGTTCGCAGGTCGCCGAGCTGGAAGAGCAGCTTCTGCTGGCGAAGGCGCAGGCTTCATCTGCAGGCGACGACCTTCAAACGCTCCGCAACGAGGTCGAGAACCTTCGAGCCCGGTTCGACGCCGCCCAAGCCGAGATTGCCGAAGTCCGCGCCTCGCGCGACACCGTTCAGGCCGAGTTGAGCGAGGCTCGCTCGTTGCACGAAGCGTCTACCGCAGAACACGACACGAGTCGCTCGGAGCTCGAATCGCTTCGAACAGAATTCGAAAAGGCCCGCGCCGATGCAGACGACGCGCGTGCGACTCTCGCCGCCCAACGAGAAGAGCTCGACAAGCTTCGACAAGAGCACCTCGAGGCGCCCGCATCGGCACCACGCGACTCGCAGCACATCGCCGAACTCGAGGAGAAGCTGCAGGTCCAGGAGCAGGCTGCGAACGCTGCCGAAGCTGAGGTCGAGCGGCTGAAGACGGTCGAGGTCGACTTGCGCAAGCAGATCAAGGAGGCGAACGAAGCCGCCGCACAGGTGTCTTCCACGTCCGCCCGCGAAGTCTCTGCGGTTCCACCTGCAACCGGCGGCACAAAGTTGAACGACCTCGAACGCGACCTCTCCGTCTTCAAGAACGTCCTCGCGGCCTCCGAGTCACGTGCGACCGGCTTGCAGCACTCGCTTGAAGCGGCGGAGAAGGAGCTCTTCGACCGCGAAGCCGAAATTTCGCGACTCGAGGGCGAGCTCGCAGCCAGTCAAGCGAAAGAGCGCGAGCTGGAGTTCTCGATCGACTCGGTCACGACCAAGGCGGCGGCGCAGGCAGCTCGTGCTGGAGACCTGCAGAACCAGCTCGACCAGCTCCGCTTCTCGCGGTCGGGTGCCGCAGCCGGCCTACAGGACGAACTGGCGCAGACGAAGAGCGAGCTGCTCAAGGTGCAGGCCGAGTTCAGCTTGGCGACGCAGTCGAAGCAGGAGGCGGAAGCGGACCTCGCCAAGGTCAAGGCCAAGGCTGAGGCGCTCGATGGCCAGTTGAAGCAGACTCAAGCGGATTTGGCCTCGGCTCAAGGTGCGCTCACTCCTCATTCACCTCGCTACGGTGCACATCCTGACCGAATCTTGCCCAGGTCGCGCCACGACGCTCGAGAAGCAGCTCGCCTCCTCGCAAGCCGAAGTTGAGCGTCTGACAACGGCTCACGATACGCTTCAAGCAACGAACACCACTCTCACCGCAACTGTCGACGAGCTCCGCAGCAATCTCTCGAACCTCTCTTCCTCCTCGCCGCCCTCCGATCACACCCGCGCTCTTTCCACCTCCCTCTCCTCGGCGCAAGAAGCCGAGTCTGCGGCCCGCCGCGAACTCGAGACCCTGCGCGCTGAGATGGCCGACCTCGAGCGCTCGAAGCGCGAAGTCGAGGAGGAGCTCGCTCTTTGCCGCGGCGAGGTCGAGGAGACGTCTTCGACTCTGGCTGTTGCCATGGCTGAGCTCGATTCGACGAAGGACGAGGTGACGGAGCTGGAAAAAGCTATCGACGATGCGAGGGAAGAGGCGCATCGTGCGGCTTCCGCACGGTCGGCCCTCGAGCAGGACAAGGCGGCTCTCGTTGAGCAGGTTAACTCGTTGCAGGCGCGCCTCGACGAAGTCGTTGCCTCGACACCCGCGCTTGAGGAACAGATCGCCAGTCTGCGCCGCCAGGTCAAGGAGAAGGAGGCGACGATCGAGCAGCTCGAGACGACCTCGGCTCGCGACATTGAGGCTGCCAACGAGCGAGTCCGCGAGCTGCAGTCGCAGCTTTCTGCTGGCAAGCGTCAAGCCAGCAAGTCAGAGCGCGACCTCAGGGCGATCATGGCGCAGGACTCGGACCGCGAGAACGAAGTGGAGAACTTGCGGGAGGCGATTGCCCGTCTCGAGCAGGAGATTGCGCGCGCGCGCGGCGCCAGCACGAACAGCGTCAGGTCGTCGGTCGACGAGTCGGCGTTGGCGGATGAGCTGGAGCGCAAGGTGGACGAGTGCGAGGCGGTGAGGCAGGAGCTCGAGTTGCAGCGTGAGCGGGTGGCTGAGACCGAGGGTGCTCTCGCTGAGCTACGGGAGATGTACGCGAGGGCGCAGGAGGAGCTCGAGGAGGCGCGGACAGGCGGACACGCGTCGCCATCGACTTCCGCCGTACCTGCGCAACCCTCTCTCGCCTCTTCCACCGAACTCGATTCGCTCCAGCTTCAGCTCTCCGATGCTCAAGCCAAGATTCGTCAACTCGAGCAGGAGGTGTTCTCCCTCGAGGGGGTGCGAGTCAAGATGTTGAAGGCGAACGGCGACTTGAAGAGCCAGGTCGAGAGCATGATGGAGGCGCTCGATCAAGAGCGATCCAAGACGAAGGCCAAGGAGCTCGAGATTGACACGCTCAAGCGCCGCTCCCTTCCTTCGCTCGGCTCACCTCCTCGAGCTTCGCACGCCCCAGGCCCGCCTCGCACGCCCTCCGGATCCGATGCCGCCCAGCGAGCACAGCAGCCTTCCGCGCCAGTCACACCCACCCGCCGCGGCCACTCGCATCGCCGAACAGCCTCGTATCTCCCGACTGTGACGGAACTCGCGGATCCTACCTCTTTCGACCTCGAGCCGTCTCCGCTCGTCTCGCCCCCGCTCGTCCCCTTCCAGCGTACCTCTGGTGACGACTCGTCCTCCGCCGACCCATCGCATCGCTCGGCACACAGCCGACACATCCGCCAGGCGAGTCTCTCGCTACTCAAGGCGCGAATGGAGGACGAGTACGGCGTCACGGACCTCGACCGCGCCGGCCCGCTCTCTCCCTCGCGTGAGCAGCCGGGTCTCGGTTCCGCCTTGAGCCCTCGAGCGGACAAGGGCAACCGGACGCGGCGGGTACCGCTGTCGAACGACCTCGTCCTCTGTGCGGCGTGCAAGGGGGACGACCTCTTCATTGTCTAGATTCGCGCTCGGTCGCCGTAGATACATCCAGCATTGTGCATTGCGACTGTTCACAGCATAGCACGCAGCGTACAGCCTGACTTTTCCTCTTTGCTCACTTCTCGCGACCTTGCGCGTCGCAACGAGGTTGACCTGTCGACACTCGCTCGCTCACGCTTCAGAATGGCCTTGTGGGTCGACCGCTACCGCCCTCGCTCGCTCGGCGACCTCGACTACCACCCAGAGCTGTCCGACCGCCTGCGCGCGCTGGTCCGTCGTCGCTCGTCCTCATCGCTCGACTTCATCTCAAACAGCCCGCGCTGACCTCATCTGGCGCCGTGTGCAGGCTGAGGGCGACTTTCCGCACACGCTGTTCTATGGGCCGTCAGGAGCGGGCAAGAAGACGCGCATCATGGCGACGCTGAGGGAGTTGTTCGGACCCGGTGTGGAGAAGGTGAGCAGGTCTCGCAGTGGCCCTGCGACAGGCGCAGAATGCTGCACGGCCGCTGACCAGAACCTTGAGATGCTCACGCTGCCTCTCTTCGCACAGATCCGCATCGAGCAGCGCACCTTCCTCACCCCGTCGAAGCGGAAGCTTGATGTCAACATCGTCCAGAGCAACTACCACATCGAGATTACCCCCAGGTGTGTCCGCTGACTCGCTGCAGGGGACGTATCACGCTGACGACCAACCCGCACGCAGCGACGTCGGCAATTACGACCGATCCGTCGTTCAGGAGGTTCTCAAGGATATTGCGCAGACCCAGCAGGTCGACCTGAATGCGAAGAAGCGCTTCAAAGGTGAGCTCGATCGTCTCTTGGCAGGCACGGCAGCGCTGACGGCGCATTCGCAGTCGTGATCATCAACGAAGCCGACGGACTCAGCCGCGACGCCCAGTCTGCCTTGCGTCGCACGATGGAGAAGTTCACGTCCAGCTTGCGGGTCATTCTATGCGCCAACTCGACGTCCAAGATCATCGGCCCCATCAGGTCGAGGTGTTTGTTGCTGAGGGTGGGAGCGCCGTCGGAGGAACAGGTGCGTTTTACGGCCGCTCTTTGGGAGACCGCAGAGCTCGAGCCTCTTTGCTATGCAGATCTGCAAGGTGCTGCAATCGGTCGCGAAGCAGGAGTCAGTCGGGGTTCCCGATCACGTTGCAACCCTCGTCTCGCGCATCTCGTACGGCAACCTCCGCCGCGCCATCCTCTCCCTCGAAGCCCTCCACACGCAGGATCCCTCCTTCAAGACCATCAAACCCGACCACTCGCTCCTCTCGACCGGCAAGCAGGACTCGCGTGATATCGACGCCGTTCCGAGGCCGGACTGGGAGAAGTACGCAGCGAAGGCGGCCGAGCGGATCCTGTCGGAGCAATCGCCTGAGAGCTTGCTCGCGGTCCGCGGCATGTTCTACGAGTTGCTCGTGCACTGCATCCCTGCGCCTCTCGTCCTCGCAGTGCGTCTGGCTGTGCGCGCCGGGTTCAGCGCTTTTGGCTGACGTTCTCTCACGCAGACCATCACACGACGCCTGCTCGACCGCGTCGACGAGGACCTGAAGGCGGACGTCGCGTACTGGAGCGCGTTCTACGACCACCGCCTGCGGCAGGGCAGCAAGCACATCTTCCATCTCGAGGGTGCGTGGTCTTCCTTTCCCGCCCATGGCTTGCTACTGACAATGTACTGCTCCTTCAGCTTTCGCCGCTAAGATCATGACGATTCACAAGCGTGAGTTCAAGCTCTCGAGACCTGCATGCTCCCCTCATTGATGTACTTGGCTTCGCGCAGAGCACTCCCTCGGCTTCACCGAGTGACCTCACACGCCCGTCCTCCCCGGCAGTCTCTCTCTGATGTACGAGTACGCTCACGCTTCGATGTAACGCTTGTTGTTTGCCTTGCTCGACCAATTTACCAGGGGATCTCTGTTCCGTCGTACGAGAGGAATTTGCCGCCGTGCGTCTCGCGCTTGGCCTCGTCGAAGATCTTGACGAGCGCGGCAGCACTCTCATCCGGCGAGATGTGCTCGAAGCCGGGCCCACCGTCAGCGGGGAGACCAGCTGCCTCGAGGAACGGCCTGGTCATGTCCGTTGCGACGAGACCAGGATGGACGACAGCAGCGACCAGGCCATCCTTGGCGCCGAACTTGCGCGCAATGTGGGCGACGAGGTGGTTTACGGCAGCCTTGGAGATGCCGTACGGAGCGAGATCCATGTCGGGCGCCATCGAAACGTAGGTAGTCGAACCGCCAGCGGAACTCGTGACGAAGAAGCGAGGGCTCGACGACTCAGTGAGAAGAGAGTAGAATTGCTGGAAGAGGGTGAGGGGACCGAGGGTGTTCACCGTGAAGTGGTCGACGAAAGTGGCGGATGGCGTACTGAGGACCGGCTTGTTGAGTTCGCAGACGCCTGTCAAGTAGGAGTTTGAGCTCGTGTCGATAGCAGCGGATGAAGGAAGCAGCGCACCAGCATTTGCGAGGAGGAAGTCGACCTTGCCGGCCTTTTCCTTGACGAGTTTGGCGAGGGCGGCAGCATCCTCCTCATTCGCCGACTCAAGCTTGACGGGGATAACCTTGCCCGTCTTCTTGGCGAGCTCCTGAAGCGGAAGCGCTTTTGCCGGGTCGCGGGCGCCGGCAAAGATGAGGACGTTGTCGCGCTGGGCGAGGAGGGAAGTGAGGGCGAAGCCGATGCCGCGCGTAGCGCCAGAGATGACGTAGACGGTGGCCGAGGGAGTCATGCTAGTATTCGAGCGAGAAGCGAGCGAAGGAGGCGGACGGAGAGGAAAGGGACGAGGAAGCGAGATGCGGGACGACAAGGCAGAAGCGGCAGTCGGTTTGTTCGCGCACGTACGCAAGCGTGCGGCACGCTGCTTAGCGCGCTAGCTGGGGAGCTCGAGTCAGCTCAGAATTCATGCGCGGCGGAGAGGTCGGCAGATGTGCCGAGGGGAGTCGTCAGGTCGCGGGGCGTACGTCGGGGGTTTGCGCTGCGAAGGGTTCGGCAGCCTGTTCCACAGCGATTCTGCTGGAGCCACTACATAGCGCTGCGTTTGCGCCAAGCTTGAGGTGAAGGGAGAAGGGAGAAGAAGGGGCACACGGGGAGCGAGAGCGGCCGTGCAGCTCCGCACTGGTTGTCGCGAGCCGGTATCATCACAGCGGACAGATTGGCTGCTCCAGCCGTGTGCAGCAGGCGCCGACAGAGAAGTGCGTTGCGACGAGAGCAGCAAGTTGCGCGGTCGCTTGGCGGAGGAGGGAGCTTAAGGGAGGCTTCGCTGGGCGAGGCTGAGAAGCGGCGACCTTGCCTGACTGATCTCTGACAGGAAGAGCAGGTGCGAGACGAGCGAGCGCAGAAAAGAGTGAAAGCGAGCGTAGAAGACGATGATGGATGCGACGGCAGACGGAGCAAGGTGTCGCTTGCATTTCGGTAGGGATGATCGGCTAATGGCAGCAGTTGCAGGAATGGCAGACGGAAGTACTCGCTCGAATGAGCCGGGGTGTAGTCTGCGAGGCTACCAAGGGATCTCCGTTCCGTTGTAGGAGAGAAACTTGCCGCCGTGCGTCTCGCGCTTGGCCTCGTCGAAGAGCTTGACGAGCGCGCTGGCACTCTCGTCGGGCGTGAGGATCGTCATATTGAGGAGCTGAGGGTCGAGAGGGATACCTGCCGCCTCCAGGGTCGTCTTGGCTGTCTCTGTCGAGACGGCGCCTGGGTGGACGAGCGTGGCGAGGAGGTTGTCCTTCTCGCCGTGCTCGCGGGCGATGTGGGCGACGAGGTGATTGAGAGCGGCCTTTGACGAGCCGTACGCAGCGAGACTCAAGGGCGTGAGTGCGACTGAGCCGGTGGAGCCGGCGCCGGAGGTGATCGCGAAAAAGCGAGGAGAGGCGGACTTGGTGAGGAGAGGGTAGAGGTGCTGGAAGAGGACGAGTGCACCGAGAGCGTTGACGGTGAATTGTTTCGTGAAAGAGGCCGGGAGCGTGGCGAGGACGGGCTTGTTGAAGTCTTCAGCGATACCTGCACAGCGATCGTTCGTCAGTGAGAGAGGGTGAGACCCTGCAAGAAGACAACGCACCGGCGTTGTTGATCAGGACGTCGACCTTGCCAGCCTTTTCCTGAACGAGCTCGGCGAGGGCAGCAGCGTCCTGCTCGTTCGCCGCCTCCAGCTTGACCGGGACAACCTTGCCCGTCTTCTTGGCGAGCTCCTGAAGCGGAAGGGCGTTTGCCGGGTCGCGGGCGCCGGCAAAGATGAGGACGTCGTCGCGCTGGGCGAGGAGGGAAGTGAGGGCGAAGCCGATGCCGCGCGTAGCGCCAGAAATGACGTAGACGGTGGAAGCAGGCGAAGACATTGTGTGTGTGTGCGAATGTAGCGTTCAAGAGGCAGATGAGAGTGCAAGAGAGGAATGTTGTACGAGGGTCCTCGTAAGCGCCGGCTAATGCTGAGCGATGCTGACGAGGGTCGCGATAAGCGGCTGACAGGTGGTGGGCTGACACATCTCGGCAGCCGTAAGCAGGCGGAGAGGCGGTCAAGTCGGGAGGAGAACAGGGCGAAGGTAGCAAGCCTCGAGCACCCAGCCAGCCAGCCAGTCCCGCCTTATCCTGCCGTGGTCCTCGAGGACGGCCTCGCTGCATCCGCATGTCTCCTTGGCCCGTCCTCGCAACTCGTGAGAGGGCATCGGACTTTGACGAAGCCATGGAGACGCTCGAGCCGAAAGCGCCGGCCGCGTAAGCTGTGCTGACGGCACATTACGCAATCCAGCAATACCGTAGCAGGCAGCGCAAGCGCCCAGGAGCTGTGTCGCGGTGTGCGGTGATGCGTCGAGGTCAGGGAGGCGAGACGAGAGCGGGGTTGGCAGAGGACACGACTTCGCTCCTGCTCTGCTGGCTTGAGACCGCTCTTACCAGGCTCAGAATCGCCATGCCAGCCTCGTCCAGCCTCCCCATGCGCTCTGGCGACCCGCGACGGGTGTTCCTCCTTCGCCTGCCCAAGATCTCGCTCGGCCCCAGGAAGCGCGAGTTCCTGGTCTACTTTGCGGGTGCACTGGTGAGCAGACGTCGTCCCAAACACACCTTCCAGAGCAGCGCACGGAGCGTTGCGAGCTGACACTCCTCCTTCCCCCACCTCGTCCAGTTCGCGTTCGGTTGGTGGGCCTTCCTCGACGCTGCGGTCCTCTCGTCGCACGCCAAGCCCATCAGCGACCCCGATACGCCCTATGATCCGATCCCAGTCCATGTCACCTTCGCCGACTGGGCACCCGGACTCTGCGCGACCCTCGGGATGATCATCGTCAACCTGATTGACAAGGCGCGGCTCATGAGCGACGACTGGGACGGCAGCTGGAGCGGCGGAGGAGCGGCGTGGAAGGCGCGGCTTTTCCTTTTTGTCGGATTTGCGCTCATGGCAGGAGGTCTCGCGGGCAGCATCGTGCGTCTTTCTGCTTCTCCTCCTGCAAATACCCGCCTGCTGACCTGATTGCAACCTCGCAGACCGTTTTGGTGATCAAGTACGTCGTGCCGCACTACCCGGAGAGCTACGGGATCAACTGGGGCGTCGCGAATGTCCTCCAGTCGAGTGAGTTCCTCCTTTGCGCCTTCAGACGAGTTGAGCTAATGCTTCTCTTCCTTCTGCAGTCGCCATCATGTTCAGGTGAGCTCACTGCGTCCCCTCACGCTCTCTCCGAGCCCAGGCTGACCCGCCTTTCTCCCCGCAGCTCCGTTGTCCTCTGGATCGCGCAGAATGCCGAAGCCGAGTACGACTACAACATCACCCTGTAGCCCGCCCTTCCTACCCACGCTTGCTCTCTATCTCGCCTCGACGCTGCACTGTACCCTGCGATACCAGCCTCTGATGTCGACTTTTGATCTCGTTTCTAAGAGAGATAACACGCTTTTCCCCCATGATACCCGAATGATACGCAGGGCTCGGTGGTTCCGTTTGCTTCTATTCTACCTCCTTCCCCCCTCTCCCAGTTCGCCCTTAACCGGCGCTCAATCCGAGTTTTGGAAGAGCAGTGCGCCCTGTTCCGGCTTCGTCGCGAGCACGGCGTCGGCCAGTTCTTGCTCCGACAGGTTCGGGAACCGCTTGTTGTAGTAGTCGGACTTGAGAGCGTCGATGAAGCGCGGGACGTCGGGTTCGCGGACGAGAGAGACGGTCGCGCCGCCCCACCCCGCACCTATCGCCAATCCACGCCGGTCAGCCCCTGAGGCGGATAAGGAGTTGGAACGAGCCCGACGCACCCGTCACACGACTCCCGAGCGCGCCATTCTCCCGCGCAATCGAGACCAACTCGTCCAACTCGGGACACGAGCACTCGTAGTCCTTCTGACAACTCTCCATACTCTCATTCATCAGCTTGCCCATCTGTTCGAGGAGGTAGCTCGAGGGATCCGCGTGCTTCGGCACGGCGAGGGACGAGGTCGAGTAGGGGTCGACGGGGGCGGTCTGCAGGTCGGGAAGCGAGTCGGAGGCGGAGGTCTCGAGGATGGGCGTAGTGTGACCGTCCTCGATGTCGGAGGGTGAGGCGCGCTGAGACGTCGCGGCGGTGTCACACAAAAGGTCCTTGAACTCGTAGACGCGAAGCGCCTCGGTGAACTGCCGGCCAGCCACTCGTCAGTTCCGCCGCATGGATTCGCAAAGACCGCTCGCAAACGCACCACATGCCTCGCCCTAGTCCACAGCTTGAACCGCCCATCCTTCGGCTCGACCTCGCGATCCGTCACGCTCTTCTCCAACACCTTCGGGTCGACCTCGAGTCTCTCCGCAACCTGTTCCCACGTCATCCCATCCTCCATTCCCGGTCCTCCAAGCGCCTGCCCAATCAACCCCAGCATAGTCTTCAACTCGTGCGTCCCGCTCGCGGTCTTCGGTGGAAGTCGCGAAGAGGGAAGAGCAGGAACCGTCGCGCCGTCTGGCACGAGCTTCTCCGGTCGCTGCGAGTTGCTCCGGATCGGACCGTGCGTGGGACCGCGGTTCTTGAAGTACGCGTCGAGAAGGGTCTTGTACGAGGGGAAGGGGCGGGTCTCGTGCGTGTAGTGCAGGCCGAGGAACTTGGCGAGCAGCAGCGCGCCGAGGCGGCACTCGACGACCTGCATCACGTACTCATGTCAATTACGGCGTCTCAAGAGAGAAGCGCGGCACGCACACGCAGGTTGTAGTGGTATTTGGCCGTGACCTTCTTGTTCGAGGTGACGAGCGTGTTGGCGATGACGAACGAGAACGGCGGGTTGGTCTGCGGGAGAGGGATCGCCCGCGCCTCGAGAGTCGGGATGAACTCGCTGTCGTCAAGAACGAGGTGAGCAGGGGACCTTTGGAACCGGCGAGAAGAATCCGCACATGTGCAGGAGGTGCATGGGACGGCTGAAGACGGATGCGGACTGGTCCATGCCGCCCGAGTTGACCCCAACGAGACGCTCTGCGAACGTAGTCGAGGGTATCAGCGAATGGAAGGGAGGAAGAGATGATCGACGCTGCGGACGCACCACTCTCGATAGCGACGTTGGTCACGTCCCGCCTGCTGATCCCGTCGTCTCCTTCCCTCCGCCCGACAATCTCGAGGACAGCGATCGCGCTCGCAGTCGTCATGGCGGACGACGAGCTCAGCCCGCTTCCCTCAGGGACGGTGCCATTGACGAGGATGAGCACGCGCTCGGGCGGGGTGAACTCCGACTGGCGGGGCTTGCGGTAGAGGTGGCCGAGGATGCCCTTCGTGCCGGCGATGAAGTAGGACGACCAGTGGTGTTCTTGCGGGAGGGCGACGTCGGTTCCGTCGCCGGTCAAGTCGACTTCGAACGAGGTCGGCGAGAACTTGGACGACGAGTTGCGCAGGACAAAGACCGTCTTGCCCTTTTCTGAGGGCGACGGGATGTCCTTCCCAGAGGAGGACGGCGACGCGGTGGAAAATGCGACGAGGACGTCTCGCTCGATGGCGGCGGGGAGGACGGAGAAGCCGCAGTAGTCGATGTGCTCGCCTGCAGAGTGCAGTCCCAACTCCTGTCAGTCCCTGGCCGCTGCGCCATCGAGCTCTCCTTCGCTTCCACGGACAATCTCGCCTCGCGTCGGTTGTTCGGGTGGGGGATGAAAGGGTCGTGTGCTCGTCGTCGAGAGCGATGAGCGGAACGCACCGATGATGTTGACCCTGCCCGGAGCGCGCGCGACCCTGTCGACCGCGACGCCGTACTCGCGCTTGAACTCTTCAAAGACGTCGTTCCATCGCTCGCCTTCGTGCGAGAGTGCCGCCTGGGTGTAGACCTGGTCGAGCGAGTCGGCGAGCGGGAGCGGCGACGTCTCGAGCGAGGGCATGGTCGCAAGCAGAGCACAGCAAGCGTATCAAGCGTATTGAAAAAGAAGATGGGCGAGCGGGAGCGGGACGGCACGGCGTCATCAACTTTGTATTCCTTTGCAATACAAACGCGGTTGTAATGCGAGTTGTCATCAGCAACCAATACAAACTGGAGTGTATTGCTTGTATTGTGACTGAATACCAACCAGTCCTTCCCTCTCGTCCGCTCTGCCTCGCCGCGCTGTCGCTGGAATGGACTCGAAGGGGCTGCCCGCTGCTGTCCAGCGCTTTGCTCATGCCAGCGACCACGCCCACCTCGACCACCTCGCCCCCTCGTCCTCGTCCTCGTCGTTCCCCTCCGGCTCCACCAGCTTCCGACCCGACGCTTCGCCCTCCGCCGCGCGCGCAGAGAATGACTTTGCGGCATTCACGGGAGGAGTGAACGGGCTCGCTGGGCTCGAAAGGAGCTGGAAGGACGAGCGGCGACAGACGGCGACTCGGAATGCCTCACACGACGGCTTCGAGATCACCGCACTCCTGGGCGGGAACGAATTCGTGGCGGACGCAGTAGATGGAGATTGGGAGCGCGAGTTGAAGGAGGAACAGGCGAGACCGTGTCGAGTCGAGATGGAGACGACGATGCCTTCCGACCCATTCGCCTCGTCCGCCATCCTCGCCAACCGATCCACCCGCCTCGACGCACTCGAAGGGAAGGGGAAAGGCAAAGCTCGCGCAGGCGACATGTCCCCGACCTCGGCAGACCTCCTCTCGTCCCTCTCCTCCCTCGACCTCGCAGACAAAGCCTACCTCCGCTCGCTCCTCTCCCTCTCCCCCGACGAAGCCTTCCAGGATTATCTCGCGAGGAGCTCGTATGCGGATGATGTGTACGGGCTGCCGCCGGGTGTCAAGAGGTTGTTCGAGAAGGCGGCGAGGGAGGAGGAGGGCGTGCAGGGCGAGGAGGGGCGGACGAAGGCGCTGAGAAGGCTGGACATGGTCTTGCAGCACTTGAGGGCGTCAGAAAGTGGTGCAGGTGGGGAGACGGCGGCTATCGTCGGCCTTTCGACCCAGCGACAACCGCAAACGGTCCCCTCGCATTCCCCGTTCACCAACTCGGCCTCTTCCGCACATCCCCCTTTTGCCTCGCCTACACTCGCACAACAGCCCGCCCACCAATCCTCCTCACCCCGCCCGAGTCCACCCCGACCCGCGCACTCGCACTACTCCGTCCCTTCCTCCCTCTCCGAATCAGCTTTCATCACAATCGCAGGCTCCCAGCCTCGGCACACTACACGACTTGTGGGAATGGCGAGTCGAGCGGCGGGAGGAGGACAGGGAGGCGAGGTGAATGGGGTTGCAGGATCAGGTCAAGGGGAGGGCCGGATGGCGCTCGACGTGCGGGAAGGGCGGACGCATTGAGTGACGGGATGAGGGTCTGAGAAGCTGTCGGAAGCGTTGTAGCGTATCCCGAACGCCCGAAATGAAGCGATCTCAGCCAAAGACGACGAGAAAGGCCCCGTTCTCGGGCAGTTCAACTTCCTCTGGATCTGCTTGAACGGCAAGCCTCCTTTTTTGGTCTTTGCTCCGCACTGCAGCTGTCTGAACCGCCCAGGAGTCTCTGTACCTGCTCAACTCGACCTCATCACTTTCGCGGAAGTGGCGCCGCACCTTCGTCCTCGACCGCTCTCGCCGCTCAGCTTGCTGGCCAGTACGAGCAGCTCAAAAGACTTCAGGACTCTTGCTCAACTGCCCGACGCGCTCCTCGCTTGCCCCACCGCCTTGACAGCTCGCTCCGATTGATGTCAACTCGCACCTTCATTCGAGGCGCGCCGACTTCTCGCGGTCGTGGACGGGGTGCCAGTCGGGGTGGAGCAGGAGGAGGCGGAGGGTTCAGGAAGAACGACGCGCAGAAGTATCGCGACTACGGGTGCTTCTTACCGAACGGAGGTACGTCCTTCGTCTCTTCTCCTTTACTCCGAGCTCAGGCTGATCAGGGTTCTGTGAAACGCAGAGGTCCTGTGCTTTTGCAATACGGAGCCGCGGATCAAGGCTATTAGGCGGGTGACGAGGAAGGAGAGTTCGCCCAACTTGGGGAGGTGAGTAGGAGACTGCCCGTTGTCTCTGCTTGAGCGCCTCCACGGCGAGCTCAGCTGATTACTCGAGGAGTTCTTGTTTGCAGGGAGTTCTGGTCGTGCGGGAATTGGGTCGAGGGAGAGGGATGTGGCTTCTTCCTTTGGTGCGACGAGGCAGCAGCGTGCGTACTCTTCGATCTTCTATCTGCCACTCAGGCTGAATCGCCCGTCTCCGCAGCAAAGGCCGCGAGTACAAGACACCTCCGCCAGCCGGCGCCGCACCACCCCTCACGCCCTCCTCATCCCCTCAAAAACGTTCCTTCCCCTCCTCCTCCCCTGCAAAACCCTCAGCGGCCCCTCCATCCACACAAGAAGACACCTTCGATGACATCGACTTCGACTCGCTCGACGCCGAGATCGAAGACGAGATCGAGGATGCGGATCCACCTACTCCTGCATCTTCTTCAACACCCGCATCAGGGTCGCCGGCTAAGAAACCTCGCTTCGAGAGTTTCGCGGGGTCGTCACAGGGCCCTGTTACTCCGACCAAACAGGCGGGACAGCGTTTGGGAGGAGTGGGCGGAGGAACAGGACAGACGGCGCGAACTGGCGGGTTCGACGCCATCCGAAACGACCCCGACTCGCCTTTCCACGCGCTCCAGCGCTCGCTCTTCGGAAGCGATGCCACAGCTCCGCCGACCTCCTCTCCCACTACGCCCGGCTCGTCACCGACGAAAGGAGCCGACTCGGATTCCGACTCTTTCGCCGCCCTCTCCTCAGCCCTCTCATCGCTCCCCAGTTTGCTCGACAGCGCCAAGAAGGACCGCGAGAAGGACGCGAGGCTACTGATGGCGGGCAAGAGGAAGGAGGAGAGTCTGCGCAAGTTGTTGGACAAGGAGAAGGAGGAGCGGGAGAAAATGAGGAGGGAGAACGAGGGGTTGAAGGAGAGGATTAGGTGCGTTGGCGGCGCTCCTCGTGTCGCGGGTCTCTCTAGCGTAGCGGTGTGCTGACATTGGGCGAATCTTCCGCCATACAGGATGCTCGAGGAGGAGACGAACGAGCTCCGCACCCGCCTTTCGTGACAGGCTGTTCTCACTTCCGTTTTTCGTCGCCTTGTTGTCGTACTCTGCATCGCTCTGAACTCGTAGACTCTTCTTTGCGCCGCTGGGCAGAAAGCGATGTACATTTTGCAGGAGAGGCGAGGACCCAAGCAACGAAACAAGCGATTCCTTTCCGACCCAGACAAGCGATCCTCCGCACCACCTCGCCAAACGCAACCTCCAGCGTGTCCTCAAGCGCGTCCGTCCGTCAGTCACCGCTCAGTCGTCCGCTCAAGCAAACCTCTGACCGCCTCCGTTCCCGCCCATCCTCTCCTCACCTCCGCCGCGCTCGCGAATGTGCTGCCCGACCATCGCCTCAAGACGATCGAACCTGTCTTGGAAGGTCGAGACCGTCTTGGTAGGCGACGTCGGCGATCCAGGCGGCGAGTAAGCCGTTCCTTCTCCCTCGCCGGCCGTGCCGCGCGTCTGCTGGCGAGTCAGGTAGTCGCTCATGCCGGGTCCTTGGACTTGAGAAGTCCCTTGGCCGACGTCGCCTGCGTGAGGAGCGGGAGCGAGACCGAGGGACTCGCTGACCATCGTCGAGGTCGCCTGAGCGGTGGCGTAGTCCGGGTGGTCGGGTCCCATCACGCTCTCGTACTCGAGGAACCTGCGAGAATGATGTGTGAGCTTCGACGAGAGTGCAGGTGAGGAGAGACGGGCGCACTTGATCAACTTGTAGAAGAGCGCAGCGAGGAGCGCGCCAAGGGCCGGCCCGATCCCTGCGCAAAGGACGGAACTCTCAGCGAAAGGCTTCGAACGTCGCAAAAAGAGCGTGCGTACAGTAGATGTAGTGGTAGCCGGGGAAAGAGGCGACCGCCACGTCGGGACCAAACGAGCGAGCCGGCTAGAGCGAGAGAATCAGCCTAGTTCTCGCTTAAAAGGAGGAAGGACTTTACGTTGACGCTCGCTCCGGTGTAGTAGACTGCAGGAGCGACGCAGCGTCAATGACTACTCTTCAAGAGGAAGCGAGGAAGCTGATGCACCTCCGAGCATCTGCGTAATCCAGAGCGCGAGTCCGATGCCGACGGGCGCCATGAACGTTCCGCGGTGCTTCTCGGCGGCCAAGAAGAAGATGGCGAGGCAGAGGAGGGCCGTGAGGAACATCTCGAGGAAGAGGCCGCGCGCGATGGACATGCCGGGAGCGAGACGGGTCTGCGCGTTAAGCGGGCCTGCGGGACGGATTCCGGGTTGTCAGTACCTTCAGCCTGCCAGAGAAAAGGAGAGCGCACCAGGAATGAGCGCATTGAGGACGGCCGCCGCGCAAATGGCGCCGAGGATCTGGGCGGCGACGAGGAGAGCGACGCGAAGCCAAGTGATGGCTCCGATGACGCCCATGCCGAGGGAGACGGCCGGATTGAAGAGCCCGCCAGAGACTTTGAAGCTGCGGGAGAACGCTGTCAGCCGCGAGACAAGAGCAAGAGGAGGTGGAGGAAGCGCGAGCGCACAAGATCCAGACCGAAACGAGAAGCGAAAGGCCGAAAGCGCAGGAGATGTAGAGGACTGGATATGCGGCGGAGGAAGGGCGAGAGGAGGAAGGGGAACGCCAGGGGGAGGGGAGAAGTCAGTCGCGAAGGTGAGCTTGGAAACACTTTGTACAAGCGGCTTCGTACGCACGGCTCGACGTGTTGGCAGCCGCAGCAGGGTATCCGCCCTGTCCAATGCGAGCGGTACCAGTGACCGACGTGGCGAGAGTGTTGGCGACGCTGCAAGCCGGAGAGGAAGAGTCGAGGTCAGCTTTCGCAAGGACCTCGGCGGACGACGGGACGCACTTGGTACCTCCCAAAGCGAAGAAGAGGAAGGTGAAGGTGCCTGCGAACGACAACGTGCGCGGTCAGCAGCATGTCCCGCTCGACGCAGAGTCGGGGTCGACGAGGCTGGTATCCGCTCGAGCAACGCACCAACAAACTCGCCAATCGTGGCAATGAGGTGGTTCTTCGCGGCGTAGCGCGGGCTGCCTTGCGCCGGCGGGTGCACGTCGAAGAGCTTGAAGCGGGAGCGACGACGAGGGCGGGCGGCGTCGCCCTGCGCGTTGCAACCGGCGTGGAGCGGGAGCTGCGAGTTACCGGAGCTCATCGTGACGCTGTGTGGCGATGCCAGATGACTGGCTGCTCCGCCCGAGGCTGTCGATGTGAGGAGGACGAGGAAGAAGAGGGGCGGGAGCAAGTCGGTGTCACCCTGCCTTCAACGGGACGGCGACTCGTGCAGCCTGATGGAGGAGCTAGCCAGTGTCCAGAAGACGCTGTCAAGGCGTATTCGAGCCTGCCAGCCTGCGAACAAGCAGAGTTAGCCTCGACCTCGCGCGACCTTCTCAAGCTGGCGCTGGCGGAGAGAAACGTCGTTAATGCAGGATGAGCTGGATACAGAGAGGGTGGGAGGACAACAGAACGAAGAAGAGAAAGACGGGTGGAAGATGCCTTAGACGGGCGAGTCGTTGACCTTGTGCCACTCACGCCCCGTCTCGACGACCGTTCCCTCCGTCGATACCTTCCTCCCATGCGCGCCCGCTCCAGCAATTAGCGTCTCGAGAAGCGATTCAATCCGTTCGAGTCGAGTGCGGTAGTCGTAAGGCGGCTGAGGTAGGTCGAAGACTCCGCCCGCCGGTCCGGTCGTGAGCAAGTCGGGAAGACCTGGTCCTTGGACGGCGACAGTGCCCTTCTGGTCGGCTGGGTGGACCTCCTTCTCGCCCATCGAGGTCGTAGCGGCGGTTGGGGTAGCCCGAGTCGAGCCTGAGGCGCCCGCAGCGGTCGACCCGAGGAGGGTGGCGGAAGGAGCGACGAGATTCCGCCCGAGGGCCGCCTTGTCGGTCTTCTCGTTCTGGTTGTTCGAAGAGGAGGGTGAAGGCGTGTCGGGCTCCTCGGGGCCGAGCACGGTCTCGTACTCGAGGTATCTGCGACGAGGAGACGTCAGTTTCGGTGAGAGTGTCGGAAGCGAAAGGCGTCAACGTACTTGATGAACTTGTAGAACCCGGCGGCGAGCAAAGTGCCGAGGAACGGTCCGCTGCAAGCAATAGCGTCAGTGTCGGCGACTACAGAGGCGAGAGAGAATCGGACGAACACCCAGTAGATCCAGTGATATCCGTCGAAGCTCCGCAAAACTACCGCAGGACCGAAGCTGCGCGCCGGCTGTGTGTGCATGCTGGTGAGTAGGCGGCTGGAACTGAACGAGGGAAGGAACGGACGTTGAGCGATCCGCCGGTGTAGTAGACTGCACGTTTCCGTCAGCACAAGGCCACGGCAGGATGAGCAAGCGAGACGCACCTCCTACCAGCTCAGCGACAAAGAGTGCGAGACCGCTGAGGAGGGCGAATGTCAGCTCTTCGCTTCGAGAGAGGTTGCGGAGGGGCGTACATGCCGATCGGAGCAAGGAAAGTCGCCTTGTGCTTCTCGGCCGCCAGGAGAAGGCTAAGGAGACGACTGATTCAGTCAAGCGTGTAGATGGAGCCGAAGGGCCGGACTCACATAGCGAGCATGAGCAGCGCGGTGAGGAACATCTCAAGGAACAAGCCCCTCGCAACGGACGTTCCAGGCGAGAGCTTCGTCGCGACGTTGAGCGTCCCCGGCAGGAGCGCTTGAATGATCGCGGCGCCGACGATCCCGCCGAGGATTTGCGAGATGGTGAGGAAGATAGCCCGGAGAGGTGTGAGGGCGCCAGCGATGGCCATGCCCAACGACACCGCCGGATTGAACAGACCACCAGACACGCGAAAGAAGATCCAGGCGTTTACGGCGAGGGAGAAACCGAAGCTGAGGGCGATGTAGAGGACTGGAAGGGAGGACGGGTCAGCTTGAAGCGTCAAGGAAAGGGAAGTTGCAAACGCACGATTCGAGGTGTTGGGCGCAGACGCCGCCGTTCCATCTTGACCAGCTGTCGTCGCACCAGTCACACTGGTCGTGGGAATGTTGGCGACACTGTAGAGCAGGCAGCGTATCAGCCAGGCATTCTGACGAGCCCGCGAAGAGGAATTCGACTCGCTTGGTCCCACCGAGCGCAATGAGAAGGAACATAGTTGTCCCAACGAACTCTCCCACCATCGCCACGAACGTATTCTTGACGGCAAGGCGAAGGGGACCGCGAGAGGCGGGACGAATGTGCCAGTTGAGCGGGCCGCGATGGCGGCGATGCTCCTGCGAGGGGAGCTCTGTCGGTGCACCGGCTGTTGGAAGGCCTGACATCTTGTTCGGCGGTGGGGAATCGAGAGCGCAAGCAGGAGGGAAGGAGGAAGAGGAGGAGGAGAGGACGACGTCTGCTGAGCCGATCGGGCGTCTCGTTCGTCGCTTCCCTCAGCCCAGTCGATCCTTTTACGTACGTACGTTTTGCAGCTCCAACAAGCTGCGCCAAGTCGTCGTTGCCGCAGGGGAGTGAAGCGACTTGGTCGATGAGCGCATTGCGAGGAACAGCTTTGTGAGACAGTTGGACCGCAGTCGTAGACGTCGCGAGGCTCTCAAATGCGAGCGAAGATCCGAAGCGTGCGTCTGTGCAAGGGGAGCGAGGCTGAGGACGAGCGAGCGACGCGTCAGCGGGATGGGGAGGGGAGCCAGCGCAAGAGGGAGGAGACTTTGGGAAGGTCGAGTTGTTCGAGTCGTTTCTTACGCTCAACGATGCTGCTGAATCTGATTCAGCTTGGTATTGCTGCTGCGACTACGTATAAAAAAGCGGGAACGAGACGGGAGACGAGGCAAGCGGGAGACGGTCGTTCGGCTTTACATGAACTTCTGCGCGAGCGCTGTAAGGGGAGGGCGAGTGTCAGCGTCGCTGCACCGACTCGACTTGCGCAGCGTACAACGACACGATGCGAGCGGTGGGTAGATGCGAAGGGAGTACGCGACGCACAGAAGAGCTGGCCCATTCCTCCCTCGGAGCCGCCGCCAACCATACCCGAGACCTGGTTCTTGACCAGCAGCTTCATCATGGTCTGCGGAACGAGCGCTCAGCGAGAGAAGGGGCGGAGAAGCGAGCGGTTACGAACCTGAGCTGCCGAGTTGACGACATCCTGCTTGCCTCCGCCGGCGGCGCCGCCGTTCTGGTTGAAGAGCTGCGCGGCCTCGCTCATGGCTGCGCATCACGCGTGAGCCTCAGGGTGATCGCAGAGGAGAGGCGGGACGCACCCTGCCCGATGAGCTGCGACTGGAAGTTCCCTCCACCGCCGGACTGCTGCCCGCCCTGACCGCTCGTAAACTTCTTGAGCGCGTTCAGAGCAGCAGCAGCACCGAGCGAGTCGGCACCCATGTTGCTCGAGTCGCCTTGGCCGTAGGCTTGCTGGTGCGCCTGCTGGAGACCTTGCTCGTCGAGGTTGTTCGGGTCGTCGTTCTGGTTCTGGAGGAACGACACTGTGCGAAGGGGCGAAGAAGCTACATCAGCCAGAATCTTGCGCGACGGGAGCCCAACTCTCAAGATCGACGGGACGCACTCGCAGAGGAGAACATGCCCGAGTCCTCGCCCGAGTGGTTCGATGCGTGCTGGACGGCCTGGTCCTGGTTGAGGAACTGGCTGGCGAAACCGCCGACTGTGCGAAAGAGCGCATGCGTTAGCTTGCTGGTTGCAGAGCGGACCGACAGACGAGCGAAGAGATGTCCGCGAACGCACTTCCTCCCGACTGGCCAGGCGGGCGGTTGTCGCTCGAGTTGAACTGGCTGCCACCCTGAATCCCAAAGTCCCCTCCACCCTGTCCCGCGTGCATACGCCCGCCCGTAAAGTCGCTCTGCTGGCCGTACTCGTTCTGTCCACCTCCGAAACCGCCCTGTCCGCCGCCGTACGAGTCCCCGCCGCCCTCGTACGGGTTGCCGCCGCCCTGCTGCTGCTGCTGGTTGTTACCCTGTCCCTGCTGATACTGGTTGAGCGCCTGCCCGAGCGAGAGAGGGTCAGTTTGCCAGTCATCGTCATCGAGGGTGAAGGTGCGGGTGAGGAGGGGACGAGAGGGCGTGGGAGCACCGCGAGTGGGTTGGAGGGCGTGCTCACCTGCTTGGCGAATCCCATCAAGTTGTCCATGGTGTCTGCGCGTGTGCTGTGGTGAGTGCGAGGAGGACAAGGCGAGGTGGGGCTGCGTGAGGAGAGGGTGGTCGCTCAGTACTGCTCTGGCGGGACTGGCGATGTCTGCAGTAATTCCAGTAATACATCTTAGAATTTACTGGCTAGTCGAGTCCTTATTAGCTGAGGTTGTCATCACCCTCGCCTCCTCGACTTGCTCCCCTTCACCACCTCGCGACAACTCATCACGAGCAGCTTCAACGAGCACACCATCAAGCTCACAGCGTCTCACTCACCACGGTCCCGCCCGCGCACTCGCTCCCCACGCCGCCCGCGTCCCTCACAGCCCTCTCGCCTCTCTGAACCTCCTATTCCCTCTCATCGCCCGACCATGCCGACGGAGCGCCGCGCACGCAAGACGCTGACCGGAGCGGCGCCCAAGAAGCGCGAGAACAAGTACCAGAAGTATGGCTGCTGGGCGTCGGACGGGAGTGCGTCCTTCTCCTCCTCCTCCTCCTCCTCGAGCGGATGCACTCGCTTTCACAGGGTCAGCTGAGGTACTGACGAGCTGCCTCTCACGCTCTTGCACCCGGTTGTATCCCGCTGTACCGCACGACCTCCCACCGACAGCCATCTTCTGCTTCTGCGACAACGACCCTCGCCTCGAAGCCGCGCAGCGCACCTGCCAAGTCAGCGACAAGGGCAACGTAGGCCGCAAGTTCTGGGCGTGTGACAACCGCTTGGAGAACTGCGGCTTCTTCGCGTGGGACGACGAGCTGGCGAAGAACGGCCACCCGGGCTGGGGAGAGTTCCACGCGAGCGACGAGGACGAGGACGTCGAAGTTGACCGCCGCGGACACCGCCTCGGAGACGGCTACATCACCCCTCCTCCCTCGACCCAGAACTCGCCCGTCGCCGGACCTTCGACGCCGCGCAAGAACAAGAAGCGCCGCGTCGAGCGCGAACCGTCGCCTGACTGGCCGGACATCGAGGCGGTTCAGGCCGAGCTGGACGACAAGAAGAAGGAGGTGCGCGAGTTGCGCAGGGAGAAGGACGAGTGGAGGAAGGAGAAGGACGAGATGAAGAAGGAGATTGACGGGCTCAAGACGGAGAACTCGAGGTTGCTCGCGAAGGTCTACCCCGAGGTCTTTGGGTGCGTTCTAGCCCGCGTCGTTTCACTCAGTCCGTTTCGTCCTGACCCTGACCTCGGCATTGCTCGATAGTGACAGGGTTGCGGCTGCGTGATGCAGACTGGCGAGGAGGAATCGCTTGTTGGAAGAATGCCGCTTCGTAGGTCTCCCGCTCGCTCTCGCGCGTCATCCAGATCTGACATCTGGGCTCTTCGCAGGTGTCGACGGTCGCGAGGGTAGCAGGAGGAACGCACGCTTAGCATCTTTGCCCTTTCTTGTCCATTTCTCGCCCGCATCTCTTGCTTAGCTTCTTCCCTCTCCTCTTTCTCGTCGTACCAAATGTTGCTTGTATCTAGTGAACCGTCCTACGTGCCCCAACAAAGCCAACGGGGAGGGAAGAAAGGAGACTCGCCCGCCCTCGCCTCTCTTGACCTCCTTCCGCTCACTCGTTCGCCTCAATCCGGCGTCATCGACCGTCTGGGACGCTCGGAGTCTTTTCAAACGTCTGTGCTCGACCACCATCTACTTCGCACCGCGCCCACCGCTATCCCCAGCCCTCCTCAGCCTCTCGCCCCTGCTGATCCGCTCGCCCTCTCATCTCATCCGGACTCGCCCCCTCCGACCTTCGAAGGCCTCCCCGCCACTCCTCCACCTAATCACACCACTACGATGGCCTACACGCCGCCTCGTAGGACGTTGACGGGCGAGTTTGCGATTTCTCGCTCGGAGAAGTATTGGGACTGTTTTGACGACGACGGCAGTGCGTTCTCAGTCTGCTCAACTTGTCTTGAGTACAGTGCGCTAATCGGCAGTCCCCACGCCCACTGTTCGCACCCGTCCCGCTCGACACCACACTCCTCTTCCCCTCTTTCTCGCCCGCTCCTCTCCCCCTCAGCCATCTACTGCTTCTGCGACGTCAGCCCCCGCTACCGCGCAATCAAGCTCACGACCGCAAGCAACAAGAACGGAAACCTCGGTCGCATGTTCTACCGCTGCAGGAAGAAGAAGGACAGGGCTTGCAGGTTCTTCATTTGGGAGGAGTGCGTCCTTTCCTTCCTTCTCCCCGCCAAAAAAACGTGTTTGTTGACGAAGGATTGATGCAGCGAACTCGAGGCGCATGGTTGGCCTGGATACCCTGACGACGACGACCTCCTCGCCAACATCGATTACGACGAACTTGCCGCCGGCCCCGCTCCTCCTCCTCCTCCCGGCAAAGCTCCTGCTTCGACGCCTCCTACCTCGCCGCAAGTCACGCCGAACGTCTCGCCCGTTGCGAAAGAAGACAAGAAGCGTCCGGTCGAGGAGGGGCCCGCTCGCGAGTCGCCAGAGGAGAAGAAACCACGCATCGAGCCGCCCAAGGTGGAGGAAAAGGCTGTAAGACTCGAGGAGGATGCGGTCAAGCGCGAGGAGCGCGTCGAGGAGGTCAAGGAGGAGGATGCGTGCGGATTGCGAAGGTCGAAGCGAGTTTCGGGTGCGTACGATCGCCTTTCTCCCCTACTGACAGGCGCCGTTACGCTAACGCGCTTCCCCGCCGGCTCGCAGTGAAGCCAAAGAGGTTCGACGAGGGATTGTGGACGGAGTGAGGAGGGAGGAGGAGGAATCGCTTGGACTGCTTGCCTTTCGCTAGCTTTGTTTCCTTTACCCGCGCTCTGCCAGTCCTGTACAGATGCTCTTGTTTCGTTGATCTCAACTACAACAACAGTGGCAGACGAGACGATACAAGACGGAGAGACTCTGAATCCGCGAGATGGTACAACGAGGCGAGATCTGTGGAAGACACCGAAGGAGCCGGGTATATGGACCACGAAATGGAGTGCACAACGAAACGAGATGGCAGGAGCAGGACACCCTCGAGCGAACGTCCCCTCTCCCGCCTCCTGCTCCTCGACAACCGCCTCCGCCCTCGTCGCGGTCTCCTCCTTGCCCTCGCCACTCCAGCTCGCGCACATCCTCAACGTCCTCCACTCGTCATCGCCGTCAAGGCGCCAACCTCAGCGCTGTCAGTCTTCAAAGAACAGGAAGACGAACCAGTTGATTCAGAACCAAGGCGAGGCTTGCGACCCTGCTGAGGGCGCGCGTTGCGTATAACTCGGACTAGCAGAGCGCGTCAACACCCCAGTCTCGAGTCGCAAGCCCCATCCTTGTTTTTGCGTTCCTCCTCACGGTGACTACGGGGGCGAATGTGGCATGCCAGCACCGCAGCACCCTGGATCGCCTCCGGTTCTTCGGCGACCGACGACGCCTTGGTCGTCACTCCGACGGGAAGTCCGAGGCGGAGGGCGAAAAGGTCGTGCGAGAACAAGAATGAGAGGGAAGGTCGGAAGCCGCGCCGAGTTGCGAAAGTCGTGGGTCGAGTCGCGGCTCGCTGCTCAACTAGGCATCCTCGCTGCGGAACGAGCGAAGCGAAGGTCAGTCTCGAAGCTGCGAAGTGATGAAGGAGGAAACGACGCACCCGTCAACCTCGTGCAACGCGTTCCGCCATCAACAGCGGGCCAGCCATGGTGGAAAGGCGTCATGGCGACGGACGGTGCGAAGGACGGCGCCCGAGTCTTGGCATGGACGCATGTGGCGAGGCCGAAGGAGTGAGGCGGCACCTCGAGAATGTAAGGCACAACAAGAAGGGGAACACGGAGAGCACAACATTGACGCCGTCCAGGCCGCTCGCCGCGACGACCTGGCAAACGGGTCCCGCCCAATACTCCTCGCCATCGTCTTCTCCTGCGACCGCACCCATACCTGCTCATCCGCCGCGATGTTCGAGGCGGAAGCTTCGGGTGACGACGAGGCCATGACGGCCGTTCCATGGCCCGCGAAAGACGCGGCTGTTGGGACGAAGTCGAAGGAAAGGTCGGAAAGCTCGGCGCCCATAGAAGGCTCGAAGGAGGGGGTCGCGAGTGTATCGGGGCAGATCGTTTGAGGCAACGTGAAGATGGCTGATGCGGCCGGGCGAGTCGAGTCTTCGTTCGACAGCGGAAGCGACGGCGAGCTCGCGGGCGGGGTGCAAGATTCGTCCTCCTCATTCTCCTTGTCGCACAGCGAAGCCTGCTGGTCTCGCTCGAAAACCTGCCACGCGAGTTTTCCCTCGACGCAGAGAGCCGCATACTCTTCGTCCGTCACCCATCGCTCGACAAGGACCTGTAGCAACGATGCGCGTCAGCTTGAGAACGGCGAGAGTGGAAAGGAAGGAAGCCGGCGCACCCTGTACGTCGCCGTCTCGATCGACTCGTCCGTACCCGTCCGCATCTTGTGCACCTGCCGCATATCGACGACCTCAGCGAGCCTTCTCTGCTGCCCATACTGGTCGATTCTAAACATCAACCCGGCGCTGCCGATCCACGAATCGCCGATCTGGCGGGCAGTGTGCGGAGAGGTGGAAGACGGAGAGGCGGGTTTGGCGTCGAGGTCGGCGACAACGGAGGAAGGGGTACGTGAAGGGAAACGGCACTCGGCATGGCGCTTCGTGCGAGGCGAGGAAAAGGGTGTCGTCACGAGCGGGCGAGGCGAGGTTCGGATGTATGTATAGCTGAAGTTGTCGGTCGTGTTGTCGGCGAGTCCGGGGGCAATATGACGAGGGCGTTTCTGAGCAGGAAGTCCGCCTTCGAGCGTCTGCGGATTCGAGTCGGCCTTCTTCGTCCCAAAGGATGCCGAGCGGTAGAGGCTTGTCGAGTCTTGATGCGAAGCTTCCGGCGAGACGTCCTCAAACTTGCGCTTCTCGCGGACACCAGCAACGTCCGGATAATTAATTGGTACGCGGACGCTTGCTCCCGCGAGATCGACGGCGGTGAAGCGGCGTGTCGGCAAGCGCAGGTGGTGCAGTCGAGCGGCGTTTGGCGGGACGGCGCCTGAAGAGGACGAGAGCCCAGGAGGTTGACCAAGTCTTCGCCAGCGCTGGCGTCGTAGGCGCGTCCGCCTCTTCCGCCGCAAAAGCGTCTCCCTCCTCCGTCTCGACCGCATCTGCCTCATCGGCAGTGGGCGGCTGGAAGCCGGCGGGACTGTCGATACCAAGGCTAAAGCAGTCCGAGGCGTTGTCCTCCTCCTCGGCCGCAATCAAGTCGTCTTCGAGATCGCCATCTTTCGGCGAGTCGAGGTGAGGTGGTTCGAGCTGCTCAGAAGCGATGAAGTCGTTCTCGGCGCCGGCACAGATGGTCGACTCGGATGCGGTCGGCGCGTCCAGCGGATCTTGATTGAGGACGGGAATCTGCGGGAAATGCAAAGTCAGCGGCATGTCGAGCGAGTACCAACGTTGCGCGCACCGAGAGGTTGTTCGGCAGCTCGTTCGGAGGCGTGAAGGTGAACTGGGTCGTCTCAGGCGCGATCGCCTCTCCTACCGTCTCGCCGTCAAGGGAGGAGTCGAGACCATCCGAGTCGCCTTCGTCCGCTGTGGTCGCTTCGGGCGCGGCGATGCCGTAGAGCGTGACGCTGATGAACCTGTTGAATCGTTTGCGGGCGGCGGCGAGGAAGGAGAGACGAGTCTTGAGGCGGGTGACGATGGAAAGGGACTGAACGCGAGAGACACGCTGAAGAGCGGTTGAGTCGCAGGCTTCGTCTTCGTCATCAGAGTTGTCGGTGTCGATGGAGCTGGCGCGGTAGGCGCGGGTGCGGGACCGCTTGAAGGCCGGGCGCGAGCACTCGAGCGTCTGGTAACGCTTCTTGCGACGCGGGGCGGGTCGGCGGGGTTCGTCGTCGACCTCCGAGTCGGCGTTGCGGATGCGGGAGGGCTCGTAGAAGGGGTACATGATGTCGTGCTTGTGAATGTAGTCGTCGATGTCGGACTCGCCGCCCGGGACGGCCTCGATGCCTCGCTTGTCGCGCAAGCTGCCGATACCGCGAGCGAAGTGACGAAGCTTCTTGCGTCGAGGCGGGCTCTTGGGGCTGTTCGAGTCTCGGGTGGTGGAAGTCTGGGGCCACCGTACGGCGGCCGTGCGTTTGAGCGGGACCGAGAAAGGCTCCGCCAATGCGTCGGAATCGTCCGTCTCCATGTCTGACGAAGACGTGTCCTTGTCGTCGGGTACCGTCTGCGCAGTCGAGACGGACGTCTTCTCGTCCGCGGCGACCGCAGCCTCGAGGGCTTGTGCGGCATCAGCGACTTGAGCCGTTTCCGCGGTAGTCGCATCCTCGGCGTTCGCAACGGAGGTGTCTTCTTCACGGCTCGATTCGTTACCCGAGTCGTCCTGCTCAGACTCTTCCTCCGAGTCCTCGTCGTCGGTATCGTCGTATTCGCCGCATTCGTCGCTCGCGTCTCCGTCGTCGCTAGTCTCGGATCCGTCGGGGCAGTCGGAGTCCTCGAGCAGACTGGACGCGGCATCCGAGTAGTCCGAGTCGTCAGAGTCCGACTCGTCGAATTCAGCGGTCTCAAGCTCGGCAGGCTCGACTTGCTGGACGTTTTTGGCGGCCTCGACAGGTGCCGGTGTCGGCGCGGGCGAAAGAGTCGTGGTAGGCTTGTCGAGGATGTCGTCGAGACCTTCGCCATCCCAGACTGGCATTTCTTGACGAGGCGTGTCCGGGTCGACAGCGGGGAACCAGTCGGCCGGCAGCAACATTTCGCGCGTCAGGAGAGGGAAGCCGGGCGGGAGAGAGATGGGAGGCAGAGGGCGCGAGGGGTCGTAGGTGTAGGGGAACGTGAAGGGGTCGTAGGTGTCGTCTGCGCGAAGCGAGAGTCAGCAAGTTCGAAGCGAGGGCGAACGGATGGCATGCGTCGCACCTTCCGATTCGAGCGGAACCTTCTGCTGTCCGCTCATGCGGCGGCAGCGACTCTTGGGAGAAGGAGGGCGAGTGGACGAGCGTCTTGGGCGAGGTTTCGGGGAGGAAAAGTCGAGGCCGACGAACGGCGACGGCGGAGCAGGCGGGACACAGTTGAGGACGGATTCGGTTAAAGTTACCATAGCATCTTCGAAGCACGAGGGGTGGCTGCGAGAAGGGCGGGAAGTCAGTCGTGCCAGTTCAGACTGGGACGTCGCAAGCGGGAACTCACGGCTTGAAGCTGAGAGGTCCTCCGATGCAGAGCTTGAGCAGGCCGGTGAGGATAAGGAGCATGACGCGGGGCGGAACAGTCGCATCGAGCCAGTATATGATGGTGAGGAGGTGGGTGCCGTAGGTCGTCTGGGACAGCTTGTCGACGATGGCGGGAACGGTGTGGTACCAGATGTGGAAGTTGAGCATGCCGAGCAGCGTGATGAGGCCGGGAGGCTGCATGTTGGCGAAGTCGAGTGGTCGATGGGAGGGAAAGAGAGAAGAGAGGCAGACGCGGGCTTTTATAGGAGGAGGTCCAGGTGAGACTGCGACGTCCCAAGTCACGGCGTGCGAGCTCGTCCACAGCCTTGTCCATCACCGTCTGCCGCAGGGCAAGCGCTCGCCAGACCAGTCTGTGGCCGTGCAGGCGCTTGTAGCGTGCCTGCTCACCCGTTGGAGCCCTGGGAAGCGAGAACTGCCTTCCACCTCGCGAGTCTGGCGTCGGCTCAGTCCAATAGCTTGCTACAGACTGCATTGCCAGCTTCCACGAACAAAGAAGCGCCCGCAAGTCGTCGTGGTCGGGTTCAGCTTTGCGAGTGATGACCGGAAGGAGGGAGGACAAGGTGGGAGACAGCGGGACCGGCGCAGCTGGTTCAGGAGTGAGCACTGTGGTACTGCTGTGAAGGTCTGCGAGCATCTAGCGAGGGCCGCGGTGCGCGTTGCTGGCCAACCCTCGCCTCCTCACCTTCGTCACCTTTCGACCCTCGACTTGACACCACCGCACGCTATGTCTTCCGCTGAAGGGCTCGCACGAAAGCAGGAGGCTGACTTGACGCCCCAGTGTGACGAGGTGCGCCGCTCGCTCGCTTCGAAGAGGCGTCGTCAGCTCACCCACATCCTCATCGCTTCGCGCACCGCAACAGGTCATCCCCGCCGCAGAGCAGCTTGCAAAGGCGCGCAAGGGCTTCCGTTTTGGGCTAAAGGAGTTACGAGCTGACCGATGTCCGTTCGTTCCGCTCGCGCAGGAGGGCAAGTTGCAGGAGGCCCTCGACAAGCTGTTGGCGCTGGAGAAGCAGGCCCGAAACGTGAGTGCCCGCTGGATAGTCTGCTTGTGGAGACGACTGCTGACTGAGCGGCCGTCTGGCGGGATCGCTGGACAGGCCTCGGACCTTGCCTCGACCTCTCGCCTCCTCATCGCCGTCATCGACATCCTGTTCTCCCATTCCGACTACGCCCAGCTGAACACCTACCTCCACACTCTCTCGCGCAAGCATGGTCAACTACGACAAGCGGTGCAGAAGATGGTGGACAAGGCGATGGAATTTGTCGACAAGCTGGAGGGTGAGGACAAGCTGAAGCTGATTGAGACGCTGAGGGAGATCACGGAGGGTAAAGTACGTCCATCTGGCTCGGACTCTCTGCAGTGTGGCAGCTGCACAGGCACGAGCAGCGTGCACTCTCGAGCAGACGACTTACTATGATTGCCCCGCAGATCTACCTCGAAGTTCCTCGCGCCCGCGTCACCAAAACTCTCGCACACATCAAAGAGTCCGCAGGCGACGTCAACGCCGCGTCCGAGCTGATGCAGGAGCTGCAGATCGAGACGTTCGGGTCGATGGAGCGACGGGAAAAGGTCGAGTTCATCCTCGAGCAGATGAGGCTGTTGAAGGAGCAGGAGGATTGGGAGAAGATGGCGATTGTGGCGAAGAAGATCAACTTGAAGTGGTTGGCGGAGAAGGACCACCAGGTGCGTGCAGAGACAAGCGTCTCTAGTTCGGCTCCTCTCCCGTGCGAGCAAGTCGTGCTCATTCAGCTTCTATCCTTCGTCCACAGGACCTCAAACTGCGATACTTCTCCCTCATGATCCTGTACTCTCTCTGGGTCGACAAATACCTCGACGTCGCGAAACACTACCGCTCTGTCGCCGACACGCCCTCGATCTCCGAAAACCCGGTGCTCGCTCAGGCTTGCCTGCGCAATATCGTCTACTTCCTCATCCTCGCGCCCTACGACAACGAGCAGAACGACTTCCTGCAGCGGGTGTGGAAGGATGACAAGCTGAAGGAGTCGAAGGACCTCTAGTGAGTCGCGCCGCTCGACTGTCAGCCGAAGATGCTATCCAGTATCACGTACTGACTAGAAAGGGCCGATCGCCTCCGTAGCGACCTCGTCAAGTGCTTCATCGAGAAGCAGCTGCAACGGTGGCCGAACGTCGAGGCTTTGTATGGCGAGGCACTGCGGCAAACGAAGGTTTTCGGACAGAAGGGGACGAAGGGCGTCGAGCACGACATCGAGGAGGACGAGAAGCACGCGAAGGGCGACAAGCGGTGGAAGGTGCTGCAGGACCGGATTGTTGAGCATGTGCGTGTTCGTCCCTCTGCGCACTGCTGCGCTACAACACAGAGCAGTGTGGGCTGATTGTGAGTGATCTTGCCTACAGAACATTCGCGTCGTCGCCGGCTACTACACCCGGATTCCCCTCTCCCGCCTCGCTACCTTTGTCTCCCTCTCCGTCGCCGAAACCGAGCAATTCCTCGCCCGCCTCGTCACCTCGAAGACGGTCTACGCCAAGATCGACCGTCCTGCGGGCGTCGTCACGTTCGTCAAGCCGAAGACGGGCGACGAGGTGCTGAACGAGTGGAGCAGCGATGTGCACAAGCTGATGGGCCTCGTCGAGAAGACGTGCCACCTGATCGCGAAGGTGCGACGGTCTTTCATCTGATCTCACGTCCCCCTCTCATCGCTGACTGGTCTCGCCGACGCAGGAGCACGCCGTCCATGCCGCTCTGAAGGCTCAGCAGGCGCGAGCGTGAACTCTTCGTCCCGCTTGACTGCAATTGCAACGCTCGCTTGCCGTTTACGGACTCTGTCTGCGTATAGAGAGTCTGGCAAGCCGTTCGTCCTGCGAGAAGAATACTTTGCTGCTTGGCGACGTTCTCCGAAGTTGGCACCGCGTGCTCGTCGCTCTTCCTCCTTCTCTTCGCTTGCCAGGCTTGCCGCTGCCAGTACTGCTTGCGACCGCACTCAGCAACACACTACGCACCCCCAAAGACTCGCAACGATGGAGTACCCGCTCGCCCATTCTCATCTCCTCCTTAAGCGTCTCCTCGCCCTCAACAAGCCCAAGTCGCTTGCGCCAGCGTTTCACTATGTGTACATGCTCGGGGAGGTCTCTCAGGTGTGCACCGGTACTACAACAGTCTGGCTAAAGCGTTTGCTGACCTATACTCGACTTCCCGCTTCTCTGCACCTCCCAAACGACCCTCCCGTCGGCGTCTCTTACACTGCCTGACAGTGCCGCCACGACACCGGTGCGTGATGACTGCTTGCAACCTGGCGCATCCCTCGCTGACCTCAGATTGCCCGATTAACAGACCGCGAACTTCCCTTCCGCCAGGAAGCCAACTTTGCGTGGCTTTCGGGCTGCGATGTGCCCGGCAGCGCTTTGACGATCGCGTACGAGCACGAGGGCGGCGAGGAGGTTGACCCGAGCAAGGTCCAGACCCGCCTCTGGCTTCCCGACATTGACGACGCCGAGGTGATGTGGTGTGGACTCCCTCCTTCGCCTGAGGACCTCGCGAAGGACATCAAGCTTACGTCCATCCAGCGCGGATGGACCGCTCCTGCGCTCTACCCTCCCAAGCCGGCCAACACGGCCCCGCCGACTATCCTTCACACCCTCCCGAACGTCCGCCCGCCCACCTCCGTGATCGCCTCGATCAACGGTCCCTCGCACACCACCGACTACCTCTTGAAGGCGCTGCACGAGGCGAGGCGGAACAAGTCCCCGCGGGAGATCGAGTTGATGAAGAGGGCGAGCGAGGTCACGGCTGGCGCGCACCGGGAGTTGATGCGCTTGGTCGGGTCCGGCGCGATCAAGGACGAGAACGCTGCCGAGGCAGAGTTCGTCGCGTATTGCAGGAGGAATGGCGCAAAGTACCAGGCGTACATGCCCATCGTTGCGGCGGGAACTTCGGCCGGCACGCTCCACTACGTCGACAACGACCGCCCCTTCCCCTCTCAGCCTCCTACCCTCCTCCTCGTCGACGCCGGCGCAGAGTGGCGCAACTACGCTGCAGACGTCACCCGCTGCATTCCCATCGGTAACGGCGGCAGGTTCACGAGGGAGTGCCGCGATATCTACGAGACGGTCCTGGCGATGCAGGAGGAGGCTTTCAAGCTCATCAAGCCTGGAACGGACTGGGAGGCGATCCAGCGATTGATGTGCGTCCAGTCTTGCAATCCCTCCGCCACCGCTAACTCTCGTCTCGCAGGCACGACGTCCTCGCTCGTCGCCTTCTCCGCATCGGCATCTTCAAGGCCGGCCCGCTCGGTAACGCTTCCGAAGACGAGGTTGTCGCGAAGCTCATCTCCGAAGGCCTCACCTCCGCCTTCTACCCTCACGGTGTCGGGCACCTCCTCGGTATCGACGTCCACGACGTCGGCGGTCTCCCGCAAGGCAAGTCAACGGAGCCGCTCCTCAAGTACCTCCGCCTGCGTGTGCCGCTCGAAGAGGGCTTTGTCGTCACGGTCGAGCCGGGCTGCTACTTCAACGATCACCTCTTTGCGCCGTTCAAGAACAGCGAGTTTGTCGACCACGCCAAGCTGCAGCAGTACCGCTACGTTGGCGGCGTCCGCATCGAGGACAAGTACGTGCCCTCTCGACGACTGCTCAAACGCTTGCTGACCAAGGTGTCGCCCAAACAGCCTTCTCGTCACCAAGACTGGCTTCGAGAACCTCACTCCTTCATGGCTTCCCAAGACTGTGGCCGACATCGAGAGCGTCACGACCGGACAGTCTGCCTAATGGTCGCATGCTCGCAATGACAGAAACGGATCAAGCAAAGTCGCGTGGAGAGACTCCTTGACTTGGTTGCGATTGCGAAGGTACAGACGAAAGACGGTAAGGAAGGGAGGAACGGAACAGAGTCGCCCGCATCTAGTCTACGCATGCAAGCTTAAGCAGATCCGCCCTCACCACCGCCGCCGCCGCCCGAAGTCGGAGTCGCAGCGGGCGCCGGACTCTTGCCCTCCGCTCCTCCCTCCGCACCGCTCATACTGCCGCTTTTGCCCCTCCCGCCGCGGCCACGCCACTCGCCGTTCGACCTGCCGCGCCCACCACGACCGCCGCGCCCGCGTCCACGTCCACGCCCGCCCTCGCCGGGAGTCGAGGGAGCACCCTCCGCGCCCGACGACTCGGTCGCCGCAGCCTCGTCCGCCGAAGCGACTGCGCCAGCTGCGTCAGCCTTGTCCGCCTTGCCCGAAGCAGGAATCTCCGCGTTGGTTGCAGGAGCGGGAGTAGTCGACTGCTGCTGCTGCTGTTGCTGGTGAGGCGCACCGCCGTTGCGAGGGCCTCGTCCCGACGGCTGGCGCTGCTGCTGCTGCTGCTGCTGCTGGGCAGGCTGAGCCGGAGTCTGCGCGGCATTCGGGACAGCAGGCTTCGCCTCGTCCTGCTTAGCCTGCGCCGATCCCGCCTTTGCATCGTCCTTGACCGGTCCAGGCGAAGGAGCGACGACCGAGCCCGCGACAGGCGTCGCACCGGCGTGTCCCCATCCGCCGGGAACGGTAAAGCCTCCACCGCCACGTCCACCTCCGCGAGGACCCGAAGGACCACGCTGGTGAGGGTGGTTACCGAGCGGGGTAGGGCGGCCGATGGGTCCGTTCGCGCCGGGTCCGAAGGGGCGCTGCTGGGAGAAGGCGGCGGGAGCGGTAGGGACGGGAGCTGCTGCAGGAGTCGCGTTGGCAGCGGCGACAGGAGCGTGAGGGAGGTTGGGGCGGGTGTTGCTGGAAGGAGCGGCGTTGGCGGGGACGGGAGAGGCGGCAGCGGCGGGGCGAGGCGTGTTCTGGCGGTAGGCGAAGTTGAAGCCTGAGAGCAGCAGAGGCGGTAAGTTACTGTTGAGAGCGAAGGAAGTATGCGACGTACCCTGGCTCTTCATCTCGCTACCGATCCGTCCCTCGCGAACATCGAGGACAAGGCTGCCATAAGCCGCGTCAGGCAAGTTCCTGCAGGCGAAAGCGTGAGCTTGAGATCATCTGACAGACATGTGCGCCGAACGCACCAGTGCCAGCAGTTCTTCCACGCCGTTTCCTCGATCGCAGCGCCGCCCGAGCCGGGAGGGTTGCTCGTCGGGATCCGGTTGGCGACTGCGAGGGCGTTCTGGAGAAGGCTTCGCTGGTTGTCACTGCGCGAGAACGTGATTCATCAGTCCTGCTCTGTCGAGAGGAACACAGGGCAGGACGTACTCGACGACGCTCTCAACCTGACCCTTGACGTTGTCCCAAATCTCCCTGAAGCTCTTTTGCGACGACTCGAGCTTGCTACGAAACGCGTCCGGGTCGTGCTGAACCGAGAATTCGTTGTACGAGACGCCGTAGCGGAAGTGCAGGCCGGCGGAGATGGTGAGGTCGGCTTTCAGGACGAGTGCGAGTTGCGAGATGAGGCCTTCTCGGCCGGGCGAGGCGTGCGTGATGAGGATGCGAGTCTCGGAGGGGTCGTAGACCTGTAGAACAGTTGCACGGTCAGTCTCGCAGAGGAGCAATACATTCGAGGAGGGACTCGCCTTCTGAGCGGTGTCAACGAGCTCGCCAATTTGGAGAACTGTCGTCCACATCGTACCCTGGCCGCCAGCAATAGTTGCCGTGCCGGTACCGTTGTCGAACAGCTTGTGCGGGACGACCGCACCGCCGAGACCGAACAAGCGCAGGCGAACACCGCCGATCAGAAGGACGCGGGTGGTCGCCTCGTCGAGAACGGTGAGGTTGGGGATGGAGTAAGAAGGAGGAGTCATGGGAAGGGTACCGAAAGAGGGGCGGGTTGCGGTGGAAGGAGGAGCGGGAGCGAGAGTCGAGGGGTCGGAAGGGATGGATTGGGCGGACGGAGGGGCGAGGCGGATCTTTTCGAGAATGGCGACGTCCTCACATGCACCCCAGACGGTGTAAACGGGGACGTTGAGCTTGAGTTCGCCCGAGAGGAGCTTGGGGAACTCGCTCAGGCCGAATGCAGGCGATTCGGAGGGAGAAGCGTTCGGGAAGGCGGTTTTGGGAGGGTTGGCGAGGAGCTCGCGCATTTGAGAAGGGGAGGTGCTGGGCGAGAGAAGTTGCGAACGGAAGGCGGGCGAAATGAGCGACGAGTACTGGACGAGGTGCTTCAGTGTTCGGTCGGAGATGGAGGCGAGAGACGACGGTTCTGTGCGGAACCGACGGCGTCAGCGGCATTGACGACCTAGTCTCCACGTCCCCGGCTCACCGTAGAAGCCAAAGTCTCCGCTGTGGATGATGGCGACAGCCGAGTGCTCCGCTGCGAGCGTGTTGAGGGTCGAGATGGCGCCTGCGCGGAGTTAATGGCGGGTCAGTCGGCTGTGCGAGTTCGTTCAGTGTTTGGCTACCGCTCAACAGAGCCCTCTAACCCTTCGCAACACGCTGTCGAGACGAACGGACCTCCCCACCACGAAGGGGTTCCGACGAGACGAGGCTTCGTACGAGCGCTGTGGTGCTTCGAACGCCGCGCCACGCTGCGCCTGACCATCGACTGCGTCGGTCCAGCAAGCGCGCGCAGCCCCATCTGCCAGCCAGCCGCCCCTCACGACCCCTTCACGAGATCGAGTGCCCAACCCCTCCTCGCCGGCCACA
The DNA here is from genome assembly GCF_000320785.1 of Rhodotorula toruloides NP11. NCBI lineage: Eukaryota > Fungi > Basidiomycota > Microbotryomycetes > Sporidiobolales > Sporidiobolaceae > Rhodotorula > Rhodotorula toruloides. The sequence goes on along the minus strand of NW_015622996.1, from coordinate 21,443 downwards.
ACTCGGAGCAAAGGCCTGCAAGCTGACCTCGTACGTCTGCGACACAGAGGATCCTGCCAGCCTCCGTGTTGATCACGTCGACGCGGCTGGTCATCGAGTCGACCTGGACCTGCTTCGACGGCGCTGCGGCCGCTGGCTGAGCGGGTTGCTGGACTGCATCGGCGGACTGCATGGTTGTAGATGGACCAAGAAAGGGTATCAGAGCCACAGAACGGGCTGAGCAGCGGTCGACGTCGGAGCCAGGTCTCGTCGTGGTCGCTCTCGCTCGAACCGCTCACACGCTGCTGCTCAAGTTGCTCGGGAGTGGTGCACTGACGCATGCTGAGGCCCTGATAACCTGCTGGACTGCGGGAGACGGACCAGAACCGACGCCAACGCCGCGACGACCGATCTTCTCCTCTCCGCCAACTCCTCCGTACAGGTCTCTTGGAGAACGCTGCCACGGTTGCGGATTTGGGCATGGGACGACGTTATCAGGGACACGCGGACAGCGCCTGCTCGGACAAGTTGCGCAATACGAGCGCTCGCACGCTCACGGACCGGTGCCCGACATTGCTTCTCTGCTGACCAAGTCCGTTGCTGGGCTGTCCGGCGCTGCTTCGCTGACTGATTGCTTACGAGGGTACGACCGACATACGGCCGATAAGGCGTCCGCACTCCCGAACCCAGTCGCAGACGCTGCTCTCTTCTTCACCACCTCACGCCTCCTCTCACACGATGTCTTCGCCTACTCCCAACGTCTACGTCATTTCTGGCGCCTCTCGCGGCATCGGTTTCGCCATCACCTCCATCCTTGCTCAACGCGACAACGTCCTCATCTTTGCCGGCGCACGCGACCTGAAGTCGACGCAGCTGAACGAGCTCGCCCTGAAGTCTGGCGGCAAGGTCGTCCCGGTCAAGCTCGAGTCGACGAGTGTCGAGGATGCCGCTGCGCTTGCAAAGGTTGTCGAGGAGAAGGCTGGAAAGGTCGACTACGTCTTGGCGGTGGCCGGTTCGTCCTTGCCATCCTCCTGAACCTTTCACGTGTACTAACGCTCGTGAACTCCCTTGACCAGGCATCTCCCAGTCGACCGACCCGATCGCCCAGGTTCCGCTCGACGACGTCAGGCGTCACTTCGAAGTCAACACCATCGGCCCTCTCGTCCTGTTCCAATCCCTCCTCGCCCTCCTCACCAAGTCCAGCGCGCCGCACTTTATCGTCGTCTCCACCATCGCCGGCTCGATCGCCTCCATGCCCCAATTCCTGTTCCCCGTGAGCTCGTACGCGATCTCCAAGACCGCCGTCAACTCGGCCGTGGTGCGCATCGCGGTCGAGCACCCCGATCTGGACGCATTCGTCTGCCACCCGGGCGTGGTCAGTAGCGACATGATCAAGGAGTATGTGGCGAAGACGGGCACAGCGCTCTCGGACTTTGAGTCGATGGGTATGATCACCCCGGAAGAATCGGCTGCGAGTCTCGTCAAGCTCTTCGACGGGGCCAAGAAGGAGACGCACTCGGGCAAGTTCTTCAACGTGGACGGGACGTTCTTGCCATGGTAGACGAGCTCGTATCGATAGAGATTTCCGTTGCAGTGAAGAATCAGTCGTCTGTGCACCCTCTCCGTTGCGGAAAGGCCTGCTCAACATAGCTTCGGCTTGCACACTCAGTCAATCTGATACGGTGCCGCTACCTCCGAATCGCGCAACCGCTCCTTCCTCCTCAGCCAGCGCAAAATCTTGGCCTTGCTCGCCGCGACATCCGCATCCCCCTCCTCGCGCTGTTCCCTCATCCGCCTCTCCTCCTTACACACCTCGCACATACACACCCAACTCGAAAGCCGATGCAACTCCTCCCTCTCCTCTTCGTAGCTCTGCTCGCCCTCCTGGCGCCGCTCAAACGGTTCAAGCACCTTGAACCGCTCGAGCGCGATGGCTTTCATCTCGGCGTCCAGACCGAGGTGTGCGGCAGCGCAGAGCGCGCAGAATCGGTAGTCGCGCCCGTAGGGACCGCTTCCGCCCATCACGAGCGTCGGGAGGACTGGCGGACCGTTGTCCGTCGGGGCGGGTCGACGAGCGATAGTTGCTGAGGCGAGGCTAGAGAGGGAGGTGGAGGAAGAAGCGCGGCGGTGAGCGAGAGGGCGAGGGTGGGAAGGAGGTGCAGAGGCGTCGAGGCGTGCGAGAAGGGTGAGAAGCAGGCGTTGCTCGAGAGTTGCGGGTCGTTCGGCGGCCGATGAATCGTCGCTGAAATCGTTGACATCAGAACTGGAGGGAAAGGGTGGGCTGGACGAGCGAGGTCGAGCGGACTGCGGCGGAAGGCGGGAGGGTAACGAGATGCCTGGGTCGAGGTGGTGCACGCGTTCCCAGAACGGCGGGACATGCAAGTCGGACTCGTAGGGTATGAAACGGGAGCAGGATATGCAGGTATAGGAGGCTTCGACCAGGTCGCGAAGGTGAGGGGGTATGTTGGCGAGCGCGCTGGGCGAGCCGGAATCGGTCGGACCGTCAAGATTAAGCGATTGTAGGAGCTGTGCTGAAAGGCCCGCGAGCGAAGTGGCGGAAGCAGGCGTAGATGAGGGAAGGAGGCGGTCCGGCCGCAAGTCGGAGATCGTGCACCGCAGGTCAATGAGTACGTCCCGGACATTCGCGCGAGTACCGGCGCGCTTCGTCGTCCTGCGATGCCGGCCACTGGTACTGGTCGAGAGGGGCTTGAGAGCCTTGCGAGAGCTGACGAGGCGGTTGGCGTGTGTGCGGAGGCGACGGAGGGAGGAGAAGAGGGTGACCCAAGGCGGAAGATGCGGGAAGGCGTTGTGCGAGAGTGAGAGGGTTTCGAGGTTCGGAAAGAGCGTTGTAAGGAAGAACGGGAAGACTGGACAAGCGGATGCAAGTCAGCGACGGATCAGGGCGGGGGCAAAGCGGGAGGGACTCGCTCGTAAGCCGATTCTTCGAAAGGTCGAGGCTTTTGACGTTGTCGAGCGCTCTCCTAGCCTTCGCTTGCCCTTCCTTCGCCGTCGCAACCGTAAACGAGAAGTACCAAGCGGCGACTTCCTCGATGCGGCGCAGAGACGGCCATGAGGACAAGGTGGAGTCATCGAGCGCGAGGTCGGAGAGCGAGATGCGGGGAAGAGACGACGGGAGGAGGAACGACTCGAGGGAAGTGAGTAGAGCTGCATCGAGGGCGGTGTGCGGGTCTTGCGAGAGGAAGTCGGGAGGCGGGTTCTGTTCGATCGACGTCAGCCGGCGTCTACGTCTCGAGCTAGGTCAATTGCGCACCTTGGCGACATTATCTTCGGCGAAAGCAGCCCAATCCGCCGACTCGACTTCCTTCCCCTTTCCCTTTCCTGTCGTCCCGTCATCCTTCGCGCCTACAATCCATCTTTGCCTGAGCGCCACGAGCGCCTTCGCATCTTCCCTTGCCAGCTTCGTCCGTCTGAACTCGCGGCTCTTGTCTTCGCTGAGGATCGCAGCCCGCACATCTTTCGCGAGTCGTGCAAGCACGGGGACGAAGATACCGAGCTGGTTCTCGCTCGTCGCGGCGAGAGTCGAGGGCCGTGTAAGGGATGGGAAAGGCGGCAGTGTCGACGAGAGCGATTTGAGTGCGCCGGCGAGCGATTCGTACGACTGCGAGGAAAGCGACTGTCGAGCGCGAAGAACGGCAAGCGAGAGACGCAAGTTCGACCTGGCAACGGGCGAATTCGTTCGGGTCGGACCGTTTGTGCCTCCTCGTCCACTGCCGCCGGTCGCAACCGCTCGCCCGCCAATACTCAGGTCAAGTCTCCTCATCCACACAGACTCGTCACCGCTGATCCCGCTGGAGCTCCAGTGAGACTCTGTTTCGAAGTCGTCCTCCAGGTCTTCGTCACTACTGAGCTCGTCTTCTTCTGTCGAGCTGTCCAGACTCGCTTCGGACGTCGAGGTGGACTGCCATGATGAGGAGGAGGAAGACGGGTGCTTGAAGAGCGGTGGAACCCCGCGCGGCTGTATCGGCGCAGGCGGGCGCAGCGCACGTCCAGGAGCATTCATGCGCTCGCAACGCAGCAAAAGCGGCGAGTGTGCAGCGTCGATGTGAGCCGTTCGAGGGAAGAGAGGGTCGTCCTCGTCCAGGTCACCTCACGCTCGTTCCGCTGCTGCTAGAAGGGTGCTAGCCTGTGCAGACGCGCCGACAGAGCTCCAACAAGTTCCTCCAGCACCGCACCCGCCCTCGTTCGCTCTCAGTTCACCTCCTCGCGACTTCCTCTCATCGCTCGACGGAAGGTCGCAAACACCGGCACACCAGCACGCGGTGAGTTGCGAAGTTCACTGTGGTTGTAAATACGCTCAACTACAGCGCACTGACCAGCGCGACCGTCTCGCAGCTCTTCCCGCCTCACCACCACCCCTAGCTCAGCATGTCGATGGTAGCCGACGCCGGCCGCTTTCTCCAGCGGAACCTCGCGCATTTGCGGCCGCCTCCCCTCGCCGGCAAGAAGCACAACAAGATCCCGACCTACTTCCGACCGAAGCCCAAGTTCGTCCAGCTCAAGGACCGCATCCCGTTCTGGTACATCGCCCCGGGAGACAAGGTTCAGGTCATCAAGGGTGACAGGGAGCTGAAGAATGTCACGGGCGTCGTTGACAAGGTGGACCGACTGACGAACCGAGTCATGTTGAAGGGAACCGAGTTCGCAGTGGGTTTGCACTCCGTTTCAGCCAGCTGCTCCTGGCCACTCACGCCACTGAAGGTGCTAAACTACGCTCGACGACTCGCAGCGCAAGAAGCGGCAACCGACCGAGTACAAGGGGCAAGCCCTCGACCCGAACTACAACCCTCCCGAAGGCGGCATCTACTACATCCCCCGCTCTTTCCACGTCTCCAACCTCCGCCTCGTCTACACGCACAAGAACGAGGAGTACCTGGCGACGCGGATCAGGCAGACAAAGGTGACGTGGAACAGGAGGCTCCGGCGCTTCTCGTGGAGGCGGTACGTGTTGGTGCCTGCGCTGGCTACGAACCACGGCGCGGCGCAGTGGAGGCGGCTTGTCTGGCCCGTGGAGGACAAGCCCAAATATGGCGGCAGTACGTCCCGCACTCTCGCACATTTGGTCGGCGGCTCACGTTACTCATATTCGCTCGCTCACCTCGCAGACAAGAACCCGGCGGTTGTTTGCGAGCAGAAGGAGGCGATGCGCAACAACTTCATGCCCGACCTCTCGAAGCTCTCGCTCGTACCGCGCCCCGAAGAGATCTCTCGCGACCCGTCCAAGTACCCCAAGCTGCCGACGGACGCCCCGCCCGAAGTCAAGGTCGGCATCCTCGACGTTGGCGGCGCGTACTGGTCGAGGGCGAACCGGATGAAGCGGTTCAGGCTTAGGAAGGAAGAGGAGAAGAAGTATGGCAAGGAGAAGATGAAGGAGGCGATTGCGGAGCGCGCGGAGAAGAAGAAGCAGCTCCTCAAGCGGCTGCTCGCCTAGAGCTACGTCGTTTCTTTTCATTCGCTGCAATTTGCATACCCCCGTCGCATTCACACCGCCGTGGCTGGCGAGTCTCGCTCGAGGCCGCTTCTCGCTCTTGCTCTCGCCGCTTCCTGGCTGTCTACGTGAGAGACTGACCTTCCAGATATGTCGCCTTCTCGTAGCAAGCAACAGAAAGCGCCTACAGGATGTTGTCACTCCGTCTCCCCGTGAGCTTCGCGCTTCACCTCTCACAACACCCGCTTGCGCTCGTCTACGCCCCTTGCTAGCCCGCTCCTATTGCTTAACCGCTCAAGCACCTCCAAGTAGCTCAGCAAGCGCCCTCGGCGGACCCTACGAGCGGAAGGCGCGGACAAGTCGAGGTGGATCCTCTCGAGCAGCGATGAAGGTGCTCGTCGCGGACTCGGCGCCGAAGCGCATGTGCGTACCCTCCCTCCCTTCCATTGCTAGCTACTAGGCGTCCAGGTGCTCTCGAGACGGCTCTGGGGTGTGTTGTCGGAGTTGTCAGGAAAGTGCTCGAGGAGGCGATGAAGTCGACAGCGCAAGGCGGGCTCGCGGCTGGCCAGGAAGGGATACCTGGATCGTAACATAGCGCGAAGAACGACTGAGTGGCCCCGCGCGGTCTTCGAGCGAGACGCTGACTCCACCCTCTCCCCCTCCTCGCCTCACAGCAAGCACATCCAGTTCTCGGTCCTCTCGTCGCGCGAAGCGGTCGCCATCGCCGAGTTCGAGGCGAATCAGCGTGACCTGTACACTCCCGGCGACCGTCGTCCCGTCGAGCATGGTGTCCTCGACAAGCGACTCGGCACGAGCGACAAGACTGGGAAGTGCGATACCTGCGGGCTGGGACTGGCAGATTGCGTCGGTCACTATGCCTACATCAAGCTCGTCCTGCCGGTCTTCCACATCGGCTACTTCAAGCACATCCTGAGCATCTTGCAGTGCATTTGCAAGGTGTGCTTGCTTCCGGTCCCCCACTCGTGCTCGCCTGCAGAATGAGCTGACTGTCGTTACTCGCGTGCAGACCTGCTCCCGCATCCTCCTCGACTCGTCCCAGCACCGGAAATACCTCGCCCTCTTCCGCCGACCCAACCTCGACTCCCTCACCATCGCAGCCTACTCGAAACAGCTTGCCGCGCTCTGCCGAAAATGCACGACGTGCCCGCATTGCGGTGCCATCAACGGAGTGGTGAAGAAGATTGGCACGATGCGGATTGGGCACGAGAAATGGCGCGGGCGGAACTTGAAGAAGGATGCGGGAGGAAGGGACGGCGCGGAGGGCAAGGGCAACTACACGGCGTGGAGGGAGAGCTTCGCAGAGGCGGTCAAGGAGGACAAGATGCTCGAGCCGCACATCGACAAGGCCATCGACGACCTCAACCCGCTCAAGGTCCTCACCCTCTTCCGCAAGATCACCAGCTCCGACTGCGAACTGCTCGGTCTCGACCCAACCGCTGGACGACCAGAAGAGTTCCTCTGGCAGTACATCTCGGTTCCGCCCGTGTGCATCCGGCCGAGCGTTGCGCAAGAGGCGGCGACGTGAGTCGGAATCCCAGCCTACCTCCTGCCGGCTTCGCTGACTCTTGTTCGGGTCGCAGGAACGAGGACGACTTGACGGTCAAGCTGACGGAGATCGTTTTCATGAACGCGGTCATCAAGACGGGTCTCGCGAAGGGCGTGACGACGCAGAATCTCATGGTGCGTGCCGCTATAAGTCGCCTCTATGTTTCGAAGCTAACGCGTTGCTCGCCGCCGCAGGAACAATGGGACTTCTTGCAGCTCGCCGTCGCGACCTACATCAACTCGGAAATGCCTGGCATCCCGACCGCGATGGTGCGTTTCTTCGTACAATCACGCAGCGCTCCGAGCTGATAAAAGTCCGTCCTGCAGGGCCAAAAACCGATGCGAGGTCTCTGCCAGCGCCTCAAGGGCAAGCAGGGTCGTTTCCGCGGCAACTTGTCCGGCAAGCGTGTCGATTTCTCCGGGCGAACCGTCATCTCGCCCGATCCGAACCTCATGATCGACCAGGTCGCTGTTCCCGAGCGAGTCGCCAAGATCCTCACCTACCCCGAGCGAGTCACGGCGCACAACATCGAGCGGCTACGGCAAGCGGTCAGGAACGGCACGGACGTCCACCCGGGTGCCAACTTCATCAATCAGGGCGGCGGCGACGGGTCGAAGAAGTTCCTCAAGTACGGCGACCGCGAGTTCATGGCGGACAAGCTGCGCGTTGGAGACGTCGTCGAGCGGCATTTGCGAGACGACGAGTGCGTTCCGCTCGACTCGCTGTAGCTGACCAGCGCTGACTCGTCCTCGCCCCGACAGCATCGTCCTCTTCAACCGACAACCTTCCCTCCATCGTCTTTCTATCCTCTCCCATCGCGTCAAGGTCCGGCCGTGGCGAACCTTCCGTCTCAACGAGTGTGTCTGCACGCCCTACAACGCCGACTTTGACGGCGACGAGATGAACCTGCGTACGCCGGAAGTCCCGCTTGCCGCCTCACAGCCCGTTCACTGACTCTTCCGCTTCGCAGACGTCCCGCAAACGGAGGAGGCGCGAACCGAGGCGTTCCAACTGATGAACATCAAGCGCAACCTCGTGACGCCTCGCAACGGTGAACCGATCATCGCCGCGACGCAAGACTTCATCACCGGCTGCTACCTCATTACTCGCCGCGATACCTTCTTCAACCGCCAGGAGTTCGTCCAGATGTGCTCGTACCTTCAGGACGCCGAGCTCGAGATTGAGCTGCCGCCCCCTACCATCCTCAAGCCCGAGCGACTATGGACCGGCAAGCAGGTTTTCAACGTCCTCATGCGGCCGAACAAGGATTCGCCGGTCAACGTCAACCTCGAGTGCAAGAACAAGACGTTCGCCAAGCCGTCGACGGAGTTCGACATGTCCTACCCGAACTTCATGTCGGTCAATGACGGGTACCTCGTCGTCCAGAACTCGGAGATCATCTCCGGCGTGTTCGACAAGAGCACGGTCGGCGACGGCAACAAGAAGAGCGTCTTCGCCGTCATCCAGCGCGACTTCGGCGAGGACCACGCCGCGAAGTGCATGAACCGCATGGCCAAGCTGTGCGCCCGCTGGCTTGGTGCGTGACCGCTCTCGGATCTATCGCTAGCTTAGCTGACGAGTATCGCCTTCTCACAGCGAACAAGGGCTTCTCAATTGGCATCAGCGACGTCACGCCTGGCGAGCGGCTCAAGGCGGAGAAGGACGATCTCGTGCGGAAAGCGTACAGACAGGCCGACGAGTACATCGAGAAGGCGGCTCGCGGCAAGCTCGAGTGCCAGCCTGGTTCCAACTTGGAGCAAACGCTCGAGTCGCTCATCTCCGGCGACCTGTCGCGCGTTCGTGACCAGGTCGGAGAGATCTGTATGACGGAGCTCAGCCGAAACAACGCTCCGCTCATCATGGCCACCTGCGGTTCGAAAGGTGCGTTTCGCTCTCTGACACTAGTTCGGCAGACACTGACGGGAATACACGATGCAGGTTCCAAGATCAACGTCTCGCAGATGGTCGCCTGTGTCGGTCAGCAGATTATCGCAGGTCATCGTGTCCCGAACGGCTTCCAGGACCGCTCGCTGCCGCACTTCCCTAAGGGTGCCATCGACCCGCTCGCCAAGGGTTTCGTCTCGAACTCGTTCTACTCGGGTCTTCGCGCGACCGAGTTCCTCTTCCACGCCATCTCCGGTCGCGAAGGACTCGTCGACACCGCCGTCAAGACCGCCGAGACGGGTTACATGGCTCGTCGTCTCATGAAGGCGCTCGAGGATTTGTCGAGTCGATACGACCGGTCCGTCCGCAACGCGACTGGCGGCGTCGTCCAGTTCATCTACGGAGACGACGGCCTCGACCCGGCCAACCTCGAAGGAGACGGCAAACCCGTCGTGTTCGAGCGGACCTGGGCGCACGCAAGGGTCAGTTCAGCTCCCTCGCCGCGGCCTGTCGACCTCCGAACTGACCGCTTCATCGTATAGGCCCTCCGTCACGACGTCAGCGAGGAAGGCTTGCTGCCGTACGAGATCAACCGATTGGTTGCCGAGAAGACCGCCACGCCATACTTCACCAACTCGTGCTCCGAGGAGTTCCTGCGCGAGCTGCGTGAGTTTGTCGACCAGCAGATTGCACAGCAGGCCGCCAAGTACCGCGAGGAGTATGGCATGCCCCCTGCTCTCGCGCCTCTCAAGCGCAGTCAGAACAAGTTCGGAAAGGCAGACGGTGAGCGACGACGCCCTGACTCACCCAGGAGCTTGCGCTGATTTCGTCCTTATTGCTCTTCCAGCTGCGATGCAGGCAATCGTCAACAACAAGACGAAGGTGACCGTGACGCAAATCGAGGAGTTCTTGCAACTCTGCTGGACCAAGTTCGTCAAGGCCAAGATCGAGCCTGGTGCGTCGCCCACTTTCGCACCGCCGATCGACTCGATCTGATCGTTCTCGCATTGCAGGTTCCGCCGTCGGTGCTATCGGCGCGCAGTCCATCGGTGAACCCGGTACCCAGATGACGCTCAAGACGTTCCATTTCGCCGGTGTCGCCTCAATGAACGTCACGCTCGGTGTGCCGCGTATCAAGGAGATCATCAACGCCGCCAAGACGATCTCGACGCCCATCATCTCGGCCAAGCTCTTCCAGGACAAGCTCGAGCAGGCCGCCCGAATCGTCAAGGGTCGCGTCGAGAAGACGTATCTCGGCGACGTGAGTGGTCGTACGCCGTTTTCTGATGCTCGTCTGCTCACCGAGTCGCTTCCCGCAGATCGCCTCTGTCATCGCCGGCGTGTACAGCCAGGGCCAGATGTACGTCTCGGTGCACATCGACATGCGCGCCATCAGGGCTCTTCAGGTGCGTCGTCCTTCCCCTCTCGATAGTCAGCGGTTGCTGACGACCTGCTCCTGCGTAGCTCGAGGTCACGCTCGACAGCATCGCCGCCTCTATCTCGAGCGCACCTCGCCTCAAGATCAAGTCGGCCGTGAGTCTCCCTCTTCCTCCCTCCTCGCTCGCAACGATTGACCCAAGTTCTGCCTCCAGGACATCACCGTCAAGCGGCACACGGACGAGATCCACATTGTCGCCCACCACAATGGCGAGGACAAGATGCCCGCTTATCGCCGCCTCATGTGGCTTCGCCGCGTCCTTCCGAGCATCTCGGTCAAGGTGAACTCGCTGTTGCTCACAGGAAGCATCCGCTTGGGAGCTGACCACTGTCTGCCGCTTCATAGGGTGTCCCCGGCTTGCAACGCGCCGTCATCCAGCAGAATGAGAAGGGCATCAAGGAGCTTCTCGTTGAAGGCGAGGGCTTGCGCGAGGTCATGGTCACGGACGGTACGCAGGCTCTTCTGGTCGCCTCGCCGCTGTCGCTGACGTTCCTCCTCGCCGCAGGTGTCATCGGTACGCAAACCAAGTCGAACCACGTCATGGAGGTCGAGAAGGTGCTCGGCATCGAAGCTGCGCGCAAGACCATCATCGACCAGATCCACTACACGATGGACTCGCACGGTCTCGGCGTCGACCCTCGCCACCTCATGCTCCTTGGAGACGTCATGTGCTTCAAGGTGCGTGAAGCGAGCCTGACGCTGGTTGCAGCTCACCCTGTGCGAACGAACTGACGCTTGTTGCGCTTCCGCAGGGCGAGGTACTCGGTATCACCCGCTTCGGTGTCTCCAAGATGAAGGACTCGGTTCTGATGCTCGCCTCGTTCGAGAAGACGACCGACCACCTCTTCGATGCTTCGTTCAACGCTCGCCGCGACCCGATTCAGGGCGTCTCCGAGTGCATCATCCTCGGCTCTCCCGCCAACAACGTCGGTACCGCAATGCCTGCCCTCGTCGCCGACAAGCCCAAGCTCCCGCCGCGCTACCAGACGCTCTTTGAACGCCCAGAGAAAGCGAAAAAGGGCAAGGCGCGGGCTTAGGCGCTCCGCATCGCTTGGTCTCCTGTAGTAGTAGTCGTCTCACCCTCGCATTCTCCTCGCAACGATGTTGTCCAGTCCGATCACAACAACTCTCTTTCCTCTCGCGGATCCGCGCGGGGAGGCATGCTCAAAGTCTGATGCGCTGGCAGAACGAGCGGGAGTGCATAGAGTGACGGCCTGCGTCGCAGGAAAGTGGACGTGTGGTTGCGTGTGGGAGGAGGAGGAGGAGGCTAGTACGGGCGCAGCCTGACGAGCTTGAAGTGATGCTTGCTGATGCTGTGTTGAGCGTGTACTTGTCGAATGGCCTGGTCCTGCGTTGGAAGGAGCAAGGTCAGCGGATTTCGAGTGGCTCGGACGACGCGATCCGGGGGCGTACGATCATTGTAACGAGATAGCGCTGCTGCTTCAACTGAGGCGAAAGAACCTTGTCAGCAAAACGGCGAAAAGGTTGGGAGAGGAGCGGGCTTACGATCCAGTGCGAGTCGAGGGAGGCATCGGTGGTCACGCGCATATAAAGGAAGCTGACGGCGTCGAACAACGCCTGAAGGTAAGACTGCCCGTCCGCGGCATCAGGGTGTCGCAGCGCCAGTGCCTTCGGAATCTCCCTGCTGGCGAGTTTTCTTTCGACGGCGTACACGAGCTGCGCGAGCGCGTCGGCAGTCGCCGTGCCAGCGTGTTGTTGAGCTCGGCGGGCGCAATCGTCCAGCATCGCGCGAATCGCCTTCGCCGGATTCTCGTGGCCGTTCTGGAGGATGTCGAGCGAATCGCCGTCCTGCTGTTGACGTTGTCGCTGCTGCTGGAGGCGCATGGCGTCGGTTAGGATTGGGTGTTTCCGATTCATCGTGACAATGTTGTGGAGTCAAGGGGATGGACGGCGATGGGCGAAGAGACAGTGAGCAAACAAGCGTTTGGCAGGTGTCCTCGCCAGATGAAAAGGTCGTCTCGCGGTCCGCGGACTATCCGATCTGCGTTCGTCACAGCCGCGAGACAGGTGGCGGCGAGGTGCGAGCGGTGTTCGGCGGACAGGAGGTGACGACGGCTTTGGCAGGGAACAGAAGGGGTGGCGAAGCGAGGCGGGGAGGCTTGGCGAACAGCGGCAGCGCGAGCTGAGGAGAAACCCAGCACCGAGCCAGCGCACACGATGGAAAGACGTGAGGACGAACCGGCACACGGCCCTTATTCCATCGACCGCCGGATCCGACCCAACATCTGCTCTATCCGTCCTCCCAGCTTCGCCTGACCCCGCGCGTTCCGCTGTCCACCCGCCCGCTTTTCCTGCCGCCGCTGTTCCCGCAACGCCTCGACCTGCTTCTCCGACAGCTTCGGCCGTTTCGGTTTGGGTGGAGCAGCTGGTGCGGCTTTGGCCGGTTTGGGAGGCGCAGGCTTCGGCTGACGTTGTCGAGGCCGAGAGGAAGAGGAAGAAGAGGCGAGAGAAGCGGCAAGGTGCTGCGGAGGAAGAGGTTGTCGAGAGCGTCGAGCGGATTCAGGTTCCGGTGAAGGGGATGGTGACCCGCCATCGTCGTCCGACTCGTCGTCGCTGCCTCGTCTCCGCTGCGATTGGAAGCGCGCCGACCTGCCCCGCCCCTCGTCCTCGCTGTCCCCATCCTCGTCGCTCCGCTCATTTGCGTCCGAAGCATCGTCGTCGCCGTACAGCCGTCGCCGCAAGCGCTCCCGTTCCGCCTCCTTCTCCGCCTCGTCCACGACCGGCTCGCCGTCGTCCTCGTCGTCCTGCCGTGCCTTCCCCTTGCCCTTGTCTCCCCTGGCTGCCGGCCGTTCAGGCTCGTACCCTGCCTCCTTAAGCGCCTTTGCGTAGGACTTCTTGACCTTAGCCTTGTGGATCAAAGTGCGCTTGATGCGTTGCGCTGCATGACGAGCCAGTCAGAGGTCAGCGGCGAGCAGTATCGCCTTTGAGAGATGAAGGCGAGCGAGACGAACCATGACCGGTGTACTGCCCCTTGCCGAGCTTCGGGCCGACCTGGAAGGGCTTCTTCTTGTCCTTCTGTGGCTTCTGAGCCTGCTGCTTGGCCATACTGAGCAGCAAGATCGGAAAGCAGCGAGTGTGCCGGAAAGAGTTGAGGGAAGCTCAGGCTTGCGCTCTTCCACCTCGCTCGCAACCGCTGGACGCTCTGCTTGACAGTTGCACGTGCTCGTACGATTTACAGCACCAGCTCCAGCACGCAGGGTCGCACCCGCTTGCTGCGGCAGCGTCCGTCGGTATCCTCCTCGACCTCCTGAACGGTCCTTGTCTTCGTTGTGCCGACGAGATCCGGGGACTCCGTGGAATGCCTGCGGGGCGTGAAGCAACACTCGCACGCCCTCGCCGTCGCCCTAGCCCAAGACGAGCGATGTAGGCCTCCTACCCCACCTTCACCTCCGTCCTCGCTTCGTCGCATCTACTTTGCTCGACAGCTTGCTATCTTTTACGACCGGCACCTCCACACTCGACCTCGGCATGGCAGCTCAGGCCGCCGAGTGCAACTGCCCGCAGCTCCAGAATCGGCGACCGCCGCTGTTTCCACGAGGCTCACTCGTCGCTCCGTGCGCATAAAGCGCGCATCGGCTGCTCTCTCTCCTTCTTTCACCTCGTTCTCCACCCTCGCCTTCTCCTTTCTCGTTCCCACCGCCCGTCCTCTCCTTTCCGTCGCTCGCTCTCCCAAGATGGTCGCCAAGACTGCCGTCTATCTCGCCGCGCTGGCCGCGGCTGCTCACTCTGTCACCGCCCACACCATCGTCACCAGTCTCTGGGTCAACGGCAAGGACACTGCTGACGCCGCCGTCGGTGTCGGTTCCTCGTACAGTGCGTCGCAGCTCTCGCTCGCTTGGCTCCCGACTTTCCCTCACGTTCTGGCTTCCGCAGTGCGCACCCCGTCGTCCAACTCGCCCGTCAAGGACCTCTCTTCGTCCAACATGGCCTGTAAGGACCCAATCTCGGCTTCGAACGGACTCGACCTGAGCTTACACTCCCAATCGTCTTGCCCTCGCAGGCAACGACCGTGGCACGACGCCCGTCAGCGGCTTCCTCAAGGTCGCTCCTGGCGACGTGATCGAGCCCGAGTGGTGGCACTCTGGCGCCCGCGGCGAAGACCCTATCGCAACGTCGCACGTCGGACCCATCGAGTCTTGGATCTCGCCTTACAACGCCAATACCAACGGCGACGTCTGGGTGCAGATCTCGTCCGAGGCGTACGACAAGGACTCGAGCCAGTGGGCAGTCGAGAAGATGATCGCGAACAAGGGGCGTAACAAGGTCGTCGTCCCGACGGACATCGCACCTGGGAAGTACATCGTCCAGTTCAACCTCTACGCCATGCACGAGGCGGAGAACGTCGGTGGCGGCCAATGGTACCCCAACTGCGCGCAGGTCGAGGTGACGGGCTCGGGATCGACCAAGCTTCCCGCCGGCGTCGCCATCCCCGGCTTCTACACTGCCTCGACGCCCGGCGTCGTCTGGAACATCTACTACTCGTCGACCTACGACACCAAGCTCGACTACATCGCGCCCGGCACCGGCGTTTGGGACAGCTCGTCGACCTACAGCACCGACGTTTGCCACGAGAAGGTTTACGGTCTTGCGCCTGCTGGCTACTGCCAAGGCGGCAACAACTCGACTGCACCTGTCAAGACTTCGGCGGCTGCGACGACCTCGAAGGCGCCCGCTACGACCAGCAAGGCTGGCTCGACTTCGGCTGTCGCTTCCTCCGCGACGACAACCACGGTTGCGCACACGACTTCGCAGGCCGCGCACACGACTCCTGCTTCCTCGTGCGTTCCTATCCGTCTCTTTCCCGCGCCCGCACTGACCCGCTCTTCCCGTCAGTCCCGCCGCCCCCTCGTCTGCCCCGGCTGGTTCGACCACCTCGTCCGCCCCCAACTCGCAGTACACCGACTATACCTCGTGCATGCGTGCCTACGTGCGTCTGTATCCCTTTCTATCGCAGCCTCACCCCCGCTGACTTGACCTTCGCTTCGCAGAACAAGTGCCTCGACGCGCACCAGCCCAAGAACGGCGGCGCAGCCGACTTCTCTGCCTGCCAGTCGATGAACTGCCAGTCGTACCAGCGCATGGCCAGGCGCTCGGCTCGTCACGCCGCGCGTCACTGAGCGAATTTCCTCTTCTCCCCTCTCCCTTTCTCTCGTTCTATCACTCGTCGACTTTCCTCCGCCAGCTGGACTGGCTAGGATCGACGTCTTCATCTCTTTCCTCTCGCGTGCAATCACAACGTAGCCTTTGACACGCAGCGTTCCATCTCGAGGCGTCTACGTCCCGCGAATATCGCTTCCAATCCCTCTCACGCTGGGCGAGTACGGCGGGGGCGCCAATCCTGCTCCCGGCGCTCCTGTTGGTACCGCATCACCCGTAGCGAACAACGAGCGCTGCTCTAACGTCAACCCTGGCGCTCGTCTCGACGTTCCTCCTGCTTCGGTTCCCTCTTCCGGTCTCGGCACCGAGTGTCCGTCGGGAAGAAAGCGAGAGTATCCTGGTGATGCAGGTTCGGGAGGAAGAGCGGGCGAGGGAGGAGCAGGCGCGAGGAACGGGGAGTCCGCGGGTTGTGAGGGAAAAGGGTGAGCGGCGGGAGGATAAGCGGGAGGGTAGGCGGGTGGGTAGGCGACTGGTGCAGCTACAGGAGCCGGTACAGAATGGGCTGAGTCGTACAAAGGGCGGAAGTTTGAGAGGGAGCGGTTCAGCAAGCCTCGAGAATGTCACAGGAAGAGGACGACGCACCTTTTCGCGCTCTCCGCACGCAGATCCATCGGAGAAGCAGCCCCCCGAGTATGACGAGCGCTGCGATGCCTACGAAGGCTGGCCAAATGCCTACGATGTGTTTGCCCGACGAGTCGTCGTCGTTGTCGCCTCGAACGAGGAGGACGGGCATGGCGACCGGCGGGCGAAGGGAGTCGCGAGAGACGCTAAGCAGACTTCGAGGCGTGCTCTGAACAGCTCTGCGCTGCGGTACGACTGGACAGTGACGAAGGAAAGCGAGGAGTCGAGATGAGAAAGAAGAAGAGGCCTGAGCGGGCTAGGGGTCGAAGCAAACGTCGCGCCGCGAGAGGGAATGAGCTTGCGTGTAGGGAAGGGTCAGAAGCGTGGCGCAAGCGCTGGAATTGGAGGAGCGGAAGCAAGGAGCGAAGGCGACCTTGCCCCTTGCTTGCCCTATGACCTTCCTGAGTTGCCGAGGAGACAACGAAGAGGGCGGAGGGAAGGCTGGAGGAGAAAGAACGACAAGCATGCACATAGCCTGTTCTACGCGTAAAGCGGCGACAGCAAACGAAGGAAGGGAAATGAGCGAACTCACTCCGCCTCGACACCACCGACGGAGACCTCCTCGACGTCCTCCTGCCTCTCGTCAAGCTCGTCGTCCGCCTCGGCGCCGCGCTCGTACGCCTGTTGCTCGATGAGCCTCCTGACGCGCTTCGGAATCCTGACCTGGTCGAGCGGCAGGATCTCCCTCTTCGTGCCGCTCCTCTTTCCCCCGTCGATCCTCAGCCGCTCAAGCTTGCGCCTCGCCTCACTCGCCTTGATCCTCTTGGCACGCTGTCCAGACGTCGGCTTGACCGCGCGCCCGATCTCGCGCTCAGCGAGCCAGTCCTCCCTCGCAGAGTCGTCGCTCGGCGCGTCTCCGATAGGCGGGAGGTCATCTTCGGACGAGTAGGTGCCGGTCGTCCGAAGGTAGTAGGCGAGCTCGTCCTCCGAGGAGGGTGGACCATCGGGAAGAGGGGGGTCGACAGGCGGACGCGGATGGCGAGGAGGCATGAAGTCGGAAGTCCAGAAAAGCGGGCGTGGGAAGCAGCGGCTGACGGGCTTCTCCTCGTCTTCGTTCGCGTCGATGGAGTGCTGGTCGAGCGAGACGGTCTCGTCCATCGCGACGTCGTCGGCGTCGTCCTGCTGTTCGGGCGATGCCGCAGCCGTCGTCTCGGCCGATGTGCGCTGCCCGTGATCCTGCTCCTGCACCTCACGGATCGCCGCCGTAACAGTCACGTCGCCGTCGTCGAGAGACATGTCGCTAATGCCGACGGCGACATCCGTCTGGTCCTGATCCGTCGCCGTTTCTTTTGCCTCCTTCCGCTCGATGACCGTCTCCTCCGCCTCTTCGCGTCCCTGAGTGCTTTGAGGGCGCATGGTCCGTTCCCCATCAACCTCTTCCTCCTCCTCGACGCCATGCATCGGCGACTCCTCCCTCCTCCCATCCCTCACCCCCTCCTCCCAAGTCTCAAGCACAATAGTCGAGTCCATCCCTCCCTCCCTCCCATCCCCCGTCTCCGCATTGCTTCCCAAGCTCAAGCGGATGGACGGGAGGTCCCCGAACTCGGTGGTGGTGAAGTGGAAGACCGGAGCATCGGCGGGAGGGTTCTGAGGGGAGCTGGAGGGGTGGTTGGAGGCTGACGCAGGGGCGGAGAGCGCCCATGGAGCGGGGAGAGCGGACTCGGCGGCGCGAGGGACGCCGAGGAGAGGGGCGGAACGGAGAGGCGAGAGCGAGCGGAGGGGAGATGCGTTGCCGGCTGAGCGAGGGGAGCGGGGGAGGAGGCGGTCGAAGGTTGCGAAAGTCGGCGAAGGAAGCGAACGGATCGCCGGAGGAGGCTCGGAGCCGAGACGCCAACCGCCAGCCGCGCGAGGGAGACGGAGGTTCTGAGCGGCCATCGTCGCAGTCGAGGTCGATCCCCCCTGCGGCGAGAGAGGCTTGCTCGTCGTAGCCGTCTCATCGCGGTAGACAGCGAGAGTAGAGCCGCGCCTCTTCAAGAGTGCGGTGGACGGGGCAGGTCGCAAGGGCGAGCGGCTCGCCTGCAAAGGACGAGCGGCGGAGCGAGGCGAGTCCGTCGTCAAATTCGACTTGTCGAGCAAGGCCGGCTTGCGCAATGTAATCGAAGGGACGACATCGTCGGCAGAAGTGGCGGTGGCCGAAGGCGGGACGTTGCCGCTCGAAGGGCGACGAGCCGGAATCTCGACAACGACCTCGACATCCTTCTTCGATTCCTTGCGCCGCTTCTTCTCGACGAGTGCGTTCTCAGCGTCTTGAAGAGCTTGGTCAGCTCGCCAGCGAGACTGGACGGGCTGCGGCTGAGACGAGCGAGGTTGGGCGGACGAGGCGTCGGTCTTGGCCTGCGAGAAAGCCGACGAAGCGTGTCAGTCGCGCTCGTCCAGCTTGACTCGAGTACAGTGAGAGCAACGCACCTTCTTTGCGAGCGGCCTCTTGCTCGGCTCGGCCTCCGTCTCGTCGTTGCTCTCGACATCCCCCTCCTCGACCCTCTTCGCGCTCCGCTTCTTCCCCTCCCCGCCCTTCACCAATTCGCCCTTCTCGCGTCCCCTCCTCTTCACCTGCTTTTGCGCCTCCCGACGCGCCTCGAAGTCCGACTCTTCACTGAACCGTCCCGCTTCTCGCACAGGCCTCCTCCTCTTCCCGCTCTTCTCAATCCCCTTTCCTCCGTCCTCCTCCTCTTGCGCACCTCGCCCAGACGCTATACGCGCGGCCTTCCGTCCGTAGAGCTTCTTCGGCCGAGCTGCAGAGTGCGATGACCCGCCGCGAGGGGAGGGGAGCGAGTCGTAGTCTGTTGAGTTGCCGGAGGGCATGTGAGGGCGCGGGGAGCGTGTAGGATCAGTCAAAGAGTGTATTTGAGACTGGTAAGTGAGCGTGCGCGGTCGTCCAGCGTGGGCGAGGAGAGCGAGTGATGAGGAGAAGGTCAAGAGAGGAGGCGAGAGGGGTGTGAGATGTCAAACTCGCGGTGGCAACGGGGAACAGAGCCGGGCTGCGTGCGTGGTGAGTAGCCAACGACTACACGCGTGGGAAGAATAGGAACGCGATTCCGCGACGAAGAGACGAGCAAGTCCTCCTCGTCCTCATCCAACCACAGGCAAAGCGTGATCCGCAGGCAGGACCCACACAGCGGCGTTCTCTTGCAAAAAGAAGTGTCTGTAAACCGCCCTACCTGTCCCCTCAACCCCACCTAAACTGGAACTGCTGTCCGCCTCCTCCTCCTCCTCCTCCCCCTCCCGCAAACTGCTGAAAGAACTGTCCCCCGCCATCCGCCCCAGCCGCCTGCTGGAAGAACTGCTGGAACGCAGGTCCGCCACCGCCTGATCCACCGGACTGGAAGAAGATCGGTTGGCCGCCGGAGGAGAAACCGCCTGGGAATCCGCCGCCGCCACGGCCCGAGGTTGGGTCGTTGGGGTCGTCGCCGGCGTCGAAGCGGGCGCGAAGCTCTGTGCAGCCGTGACAGTGGTCGTACAGGGGCGCCACAGCGGAAGGAGGGAAAGAAAGTAGATTGAGAAGGTCAGCTCGAGGATCTGCTGGAGAAACGAACGACACGAGCGGCGCACCTGGGTTGCTCAACACCTCGTACGCCTCGTTCAGCTGCGCCATCTTCTCCTCGCTGCCACCCTCCTTGTCCGGGTGCGCCTTGAGCGTCGCTTTCCGGCTGCGAGGCAGGCGAGTTAGTCGGAACTTGGGAGGAGAGACGGAGCAGACGTACTAGGCACGCTTGATGGTCTTGTCGTCTGCGTCGCGAGAGACGCCGAGGATCTTGTAGTAGTCCTGCGGGAGCGCAACGAGCGTGAGCGACAGTCCCAAGTCCAAGCAGCCCCTTCGTCGAGCGGTCGCGACCGAACAAGCAGCGTGAACTCGCGACGCACCTTCGACTTGCTCTGCTTGAGCAACCTCTGCGCCTTCTGCAACCTCTCCAGTATCGTCCTCTCGCTGCGTCCCGTCGCCTCAAACGCCGCACTCAAAACCCTAACCGCCGCCTCCCACTCCTCCTTCTTCATCAGGTCATCCGCCTGTCCAACCATTCCCCACGGATCTTCAGGATCTAGCTTGAGAGCGGCGGAACAGGCGGCGGAAGACTTGCGCGAGGAGATCGAGATGTAGGCGTGGCAGAGGGTGGAGTGGAGGATTCGTCGGAGGGGGGAGAAGTCGCCGAGGTTGGGGTCGTCAGCGGGGAGCGGGGTCTCGTCTACCTTCGCTGTACGGGTGATAGGCTTCCGGTACGCCTCCAACATCCCCTCGACTCGAGCCAGGACGCCCTCCTTGCTCGAGGTCCCGGCAATCTCCAACGCAGCCTCAGTCCACCTCCCGCCGTCGATCCAGTTCCGCAGCTTCGCCAGATCCTTCTCGAGCGCCTTGAGCTGCTTGAGCGGTTTCGCGCAGGTCTTCGAGTCCGGGTCAGACGAGAGACAGCGTTTGAGCGGGAGAAGTGCGTCGGGAGAGATCTCGGGTCGGGAGTGAGGCGGGTCGGTGAAGAATGCCGAGAGGAGAGCGATGCGGACGAGGAGGTGTTGCGGGAGCGTAGGGGAGAGAGCGGATGCGCGCGAGAGGTCGCCGATTGCGGAGTCAAAGTCGTGAGAGAGTAGGGCGCATTCGGCGCGCAGGAGGCGGAGGGATAGGGATTGAGGAGAGAGGTGGATGGCGGAGGACGTCGAGGCGAGACAGCGGTCGAGGTTGGGAGGAGTCGACGAGCGGGCCTTTTCGGCGGCGAGAAACTCCTTCTGCGCTGCGATGACTTGTTTCCGCTGCGAGGGGCGCGCGGGTCAGCCGACAGATTCGTGCAATCGGAAGTGCACTACGCACCAGCTCCTCTGCCTCTTTGACCTCCTTGTCTGCCGCGCCCTTCTCCTTCTTCGCCGTCTTGAGGTAGATGTCGAGTTCCCTCTTTGCGTCCGCATATTCGGCAAGCTTGGCATGGATCTTGGCGAGCTGGAGGTGCACGACATCGTACTCCCTGACCTTGAGGACATCGAGGAAACCGTCCCTGGCTTTGGCGAGTTGGCCGGTCGCGAGGCGTACAGACGCGCGTTTGTAGAGGGTCGCAAAGTCGCCCGGTTCGCGCTCGAGGCAGTGGTCGTAGATTGAGAGAGCGTCGTGCGACTTGCCCTGCGCCAGTGCGTCCTGAGCGAGTGCGAGGAGCGAGGTGAGCGGGAGGTCGGCGGCGTTGTCGGGGAGTGAGGCGCGTGCGACGGCTGCGAGAGCTAGGGCGACGAGTACGAGTGCACGCATGGCTGGCTGGGTGAGCTCGTGGGCACTCCAAGCTGTCCTATCGAGCGAGTGCGAGAACAGCGAGAGCGACTTTGAGCGAGAGAGTGTCAGCGCGCAGCCCGTTGCCGCC